>NW_025225491.1:0-4303 GCF_018294505.1 Triticum aestivum
GAGCGGTGGCGTTGCCTCTGGATGAACATGACCCGGTGGTGTGGAGGGCTGGATGAACAGGATGACCCCGTGGAGGGCTGGATGAACAGTAGATGGTGGAGGGGTACCCGTGGAGGGGTAGTTGAATAGTAGCCGATGGAGTAGCCGCAGTGGAGGCTGGATGAACAGGAGCCCGTGGAGGCTGGAGGAGGTCGACGGTGGAGATGAACAGTATCCCGTGGAGTCCCGTTTTGCGGTACGCCAGAACCCTCCCGATGAACAGGACACCCGTTTCGACCGTAGCGCTCCAAGACAAGTCCGTTTCATCCGTTTTGCGGTACGCCACACCCCTCCCGATCAACAGGACCCCCGTTTTGACCGTGGGAGGCCCGTATCCTCTGTTTTGCGGTACGCCGGACCCCTCCCGATGAACAGGACCCTGTTTCGAACGTGGCCGGTCGAACACAAGGCCGTTTCCTCCATTCTGCGGTACTCCAGGGCTCGTTTCCATCGCCTGTTCCATCCAAGCCCTCCCGATGAACATGACGACGCATTCCGTTCTGACCCAGCCGGTTGGCTCCCCATGAACACGACGATGACGTTGTTTCTCCGTTCCGACCCAGCCATGTACACGAGCCCTGGCCGTACGTATGCGCGAGTAGACATTCGAGACCCCGCCCGTATGTACACATACGTGGCTGTATTTTCTTTCTTGCACACTAGCCGCTGTATGTACAAGTACATGCTACATGTGCGCCTCTACTACGACACATACGCGCCTCTACTATGGCACGTGCGCGCCTCTACATCCACCACTATATATGTACGTACACGTTCGCGACCAGAATGACAAGCTACGTATGCTTCAACCAGATGGGTCCCGACTGTCAGGCACTTCCTTGCGTGCGAAGATGTAGCTGGTGGGTCCCAGCAGTCAGGGGGGCGAATCGTTTTTTTTCGGAAGCACTTCCTTGCGTGCGAAGACGTAGCTGGTGGGTCCCAACAGTCAGGGGGGAAACGTTTTTTCGCAAAATATAGTGGCCCGTCCGGTGGGTCCCTGCTGTTAGGTCGAGGTATCATTATTTTCCAAGTAATAAGGAGGCACTTCCTTGCTGCGACCATGGACCCAGCTGTCAGCCTCTCCACGTATAGTCCACGTCCGATGGAAGTCGTTCCTTGACAATGTTGACCACGCCACGCCGAGAGCACCAGGGCGTTGGACGACGGCGAGGCCTAGGAAGGGGATGACATGGAGCCGGGGAAGACGTGACAGTGGATGCCCACGCGGAGAGGAGAATGAGGGTTCACTTGTTCAGCTGCGGCGTGAGGCTGCCATCGCCGCAGGGCCTGGCCAGCGGTGGGAATAGTAGGGTGCGGTGAGGCCTCCGCGGCAGCACAGCCGGCCACGGGAAGCAGGAGCAGGCGGCACGACCGGCACTGCTTTGGGTGGCTGGAGCAAGAAGACCAGAGGTTGAAGAAGCACTACGGCCGTTGGATGGACATCGTACGGTCACTGGAGCTAGAATCGTTCATATTGACTAAGTTGACAAAGCCCTCCATCCCCATCAACTTAGTAGGCCCACAAGTTAGCCTCCCACCAAGGTGGGTCCCAGCTAGCAGGGGGAGTATTCATTTTTTGTGCGTAATAAGGAGGCACTTCCGGTGGGTCTGAGCTGACAGCGGGGGGAACATTTTTTTCGCGAAATACGGTGGCCCGTCCGGTGGGTCCCAGCAGTCAGGGAGGAAACATTTTTTTCGCGAAATAAGGTGGCCCATCCGGTGGGTCCGTGCTGCCATGTGGAGGAATAATTATTTTGCGCGTAATAAGGAGGCACTTACTTGCGGCCGCTGTGGACCCAGCTGTCAGCCTCTCCACGTACAGTACTCTTCCGATGGAAGTCGGTCGTTGACTGATACGTCTCCAACGTATCTATAATTTTTGATTGTTCCATGCTATTATATTACCCCTTTTGGATGTTTATGGGCTTTATTTTACACTTTTATATTACTTTTGGGACTAATCTATTAACCGGAGGCCCAACCCATATTGCTGTTTCATTGCCTGTTTCAGTATTTCGAGGAAAAGGAATATCAAACGGAGTCCAATCGGAATGAAACCTTCGACAACGTCATTTTTTGGAAGAATATGATCCTGGACACTTGGGGTCCATGTCAGAAGATCCTCGAGGAGACCAATTGATAGGAGGGCCCCCCCCCCTACTGGGCGTGCCCCCCTGTCTCGTGGGCCCCTCGAGCATCCCCCAACCGACTTCTTTCGCCTATATAAGCCTAGGTACACTAAAAACATCAAAAACGAAGATAGATCGGGAGTTCCACCGCCGCAAGCCTTTGTAGCCACCAAAAACCTCTCGGGAGCCCGTTCCGGCACCCTGCCGGAGGGGGAACCCATCACCGGTGGCCATCTTCATCATCCCGGCGCTATCCATGACGAGGAGGGAGTAGTTCACCCTCGGGTCTAAGGGTATGTACAAGTAGCTATGTGTTTGATCTCTCTCTCTCTCGTATACTGTACATGGAGAGTCTCAGCTAGGTCCACGGCCGCAGCAAGTAAGTGCCTCCTTATTACGCGGAAAATAATGATTCCTCCAACTGACAAAAGGGACCCACTAGATGGCCCACCGTATTTTGCAAAAAAAATGTTTGCCCCCTGACTGCAGGGACCCACCTGACGGGCCACCGTATTTCATGAAAAAAACGTCCCCCCCGCTGTCAGCTCGGACCCACCGAAAGTGCCTCCTTATTACGCAGAAAAAAATGAATACTCCCCTGCTAGCTGGGACCCACCTTGGTGGGAGGCTAACTTGTGGGCCTACTAAGTTGACGGGGATGAAGGGCTTTGTCAACTTAGTCAATATGAACAATTCTAGCTCCCGTGACCGTACGATGTCCATCCAACGGCCGTAGTGCTTCTTCAACCTCTGGTCTTCTTGCTCTAGCCGCCCAAACCAGCACCGGTTGTGCCTCATGCTCCCGCCTCCCGTGGCCGGCTGTGCTGCCGTGGAGGACTCACCGCCCCCTACTATTCCCACTGCTGGCCAGGCCCTGCGGCGACGGCAGCCTCACACCGCAGCCGAACCAGTGAACCCTCATACTCCTCTCCGCGCGGGCTTCCACTGCCGCGTCTTCCCTGGCCCCATGTCGCCCCCTTCCTAGGCCTCGCCGTCGTCCACCACCGTGGTGCTCTCTGCGCGGCATGGTCAACGTGTTCAAGGAACGACTTCCATCGGAAGAGTACTGTACGTGGAGAGGCTGACAGCTGGGTCCACGGCCACAACCCAGTTTTTTTGTGATTTGCCAAGTAAGTCACTTTGTCAGGCCTATTGGGCTGCAAATCTTTCAAGACAAGGAGAGATTTCATTCGGCTGGCCGAGAAAATGGCCCATCAGTAATGAGAAATGGGTTGTACATTTTTAAAACACATCAAACCGGCAATTAGTTTCAAATATCTTTTTTTTTCATTTCGAGATTTTAAATTACATTAATTTTTATGCATGGAGAATTTGTTGGATTTTATATTGATATACATTTATTTTTAAAATCAGTTTGAATGTGAGTCAAAATTTCGGGATTAAAAACAGTTTAGGCCACACCGAAATATGCAAAATTTCGTATAATTTTTTAACCGTGGCCACAATATGGGCTGTAATGCTACCAAAAAGAATATGGGCTCCAAAAAAAGCTTAAGAATTAGCAAATGGGCTGTAAATTATTAGAAATAATGGCAGATGGGCTGTATGCTATTTTCCACACATTTGAGGCTTTCCTAAAAAAAAGGTTGACGCACAAGCAGTGACTGTTGGATTGCCATCCAACGCCCGTCGTGCTTCTTCAATCTCTGCTCTTCCTGCTCCAGCCGCTCAAACAAGCGCCGACGCGACTGCCTGCTCCCTCCTTCCCGCGGCCGGCTCTGCTGCCGCGCAGGCCTCACTGCCCCACCGTACTCCCATCATTGGCCTAGCCATCCCTCTACTCACCCACACCTGTTGTTATTCTCTGGCGACGGCAGACGAACCAGTAAACCCTCGTATAGTCGTACTCCCCTCCGCGTGGGAAACAACTACCGAGTCTTCCCTGCCTCCGTGTCGTTCCTTTCCTATGCCTCGCCGTCGTCCACCGCCCTGGTGCTCTCGGCGCGGCCTGGTCAATGTGGTCAACGAACGACATGCATCTGAAGTGGACTGTACGTGGAGAGGCCGACAGCTGGGTCCACGGCCGCACGCAAGGAAATGCCTCCTTATTACGCGCAAAATAATGATTCCTCCACCTGACATCAGGGACCCACCGAAAGGGCCTCTGTATTTCG
>NW_025225491.1:4382-6158 GCF_018294505.1 Triticum aestivum
TCACCGCCCCTTACTACTCCCCCGCTGGCCAGGCCATCCCTCTACTCACCCACACCCCCTGTTATTCTGCGACGACCGCAGCCTCACACCGCAGTGAACCAGTGAACCCTCGTACTCCTCTACGCGTGGGCATCCACTGCCGCGTCTTCCCCGGCTCCGCATCGTCCCCTTCCTAGGCCTCGCCGTCGTCCACCGCCCTGGTGCTCTCGGCGCAGCGTGGTCAACGTGGTTAACGAATGGCTTCCATCGGACGTGGACTGTACGTGGAGAGGCTGACAGCTGGGTCCACGGCCGCAGCAAGGAAGTGCCTCCTTATTACACGCAAAATAATTATTCCTCCACCTGACAGCGAGGACCCACCGGACGGCCATCGTATTTCGCGAAAAAAACATTCCCCCCTGATTGCTAGGACCCACCAGCTACATCTTCGCAGGCAAGGAAGTGCCTGACAGTCGGGACCCACCTGGTCGAAGCGTACGTAGGGTTGTCATTCTGGTCGCGAACCTGTATGTACATACTGGTCGATGTAGAGGCGCGCACGTGTCGTAGTAGAGGCGCGCACGTGTCATAGTAGAGGCGCGCACGTAGCATGTACACGTACGTACAGCGGCGAGGGTGCAAGAAAGAAAATACGACCACGTATGTACATACGGGCAGGGTCTCGAACGCCTATTCGCGCATACGTACATGGCTGGGTCAGAACGGAGAAACAGCGTCATCGTCGTGTTCATGGGGAGGCAACGGAATGCGTCATGTTCATGGGGAGGCAACGGAATGCGTCGTGTTCATCGGGAGGCAACGGAATGCGTGGGAGCCAACCGGATGGGTCGGAACGGAATGCGTGGTCGTGTTCATCAGGAGGGCTTTGACGGAACAAGCGATGGAAACGAGGCCTGGCGTACCGCAAAACGGAGGAAATGGACCTCCTACGGTCGAAACGGGGGTCCCGTTGATCGAGAGGGGTGTGGTGTACCGCAAAATGGAGGAAATGGACCTCCTACGGTCGAAACGGGGGTCATGTTGATCGGGAGGGGTGTGGCGTACCGCAAAACGGACGAAATAGACCTCCTACGGTCGAAACAGGGGTCCTGTTGATCGGAAGGGGTTTGGCATACCGCAAAACGGACGAAACGGACTTGTGTTGGAGCGCTATGGTCGAAACGGGGGTCCTGTTCATCGGGAGGGGTGTGGCGTACCGCAAAACGGGACTCCACATGATACTATTCATCTCCAACGTCGACCTCCTCCAGCCTCCACGGGCTACCATTGACCTCCTCCAGCCTCCACGGGTTCCTGTTCATCCAGCCTCCACCGCGCGCTACTCCACCGGCTACTGTTCAACCACCCCTCCACCGTCTACTGTTTGTCAAGCCCTCCACAGTCTACTATTCATCCAGCCCTCCACACCACGTGGTCCTGTTCAACCACCCTCCACGGCCACCCCTCCACCGTCTACTGTTCATCCAGCCCTCCACACCACGGGTTCCTGTTCATCCAGAGGCAACGCCACCGCTCACTGTTCATCCAACCCCCCCTCCCCCCGCAACGCTCACTGTTCATCCATCGATCGGCTTCAGTTAGCAGCAGTAGCGAAGGAATCGCTCCATCGGGTTCAGTTAACAGCCATCGATCGATCGCTCGGGTTCAGTAATGCGTAGCCTGCAGTGCAATCGCTCGGGTTCAGTTAGAGCCCAACGCCTCACTCGGGTTCAGTTAGAGCCAACGCCTCGCACACACGCGCGTACGTGTACGAGAGAAACGCGCATCGCTCCGCCC
>NW_025225491.1:6168-7932 GCF_018294505.1 Triticum aestivum
GCCCAGGACGTAAAGCCCATTTTCTGTCATGACTTTTTGTCATAGAAGTGGGAGCCCACCACATCTATGATGATACCGGGTTTTGTCACAATTATCGTCATAGAAGTGTCATATGTATGACAGGAAAAAAATTCGTTCGGCCCAAAATGTCACGGATGTGTCTTTTTTTTGTAGTGCAACCCGAATCTCATCTTAAGGGGGGTAGGTTTGTAACATGCCAATTTTCAATTTGTATGTTATACATAGATCATCATATGCATATCATATTTATTCTTGCATTTGGTTGTGATCTTAGAAATCTTAAGCAACTCAAGGACCCAAGGAGAGAGTCGGAGGTTTCACAAAATTCATCTCTGAATTTATTTCAAATTTGAATAAAGGATCAATTTGATTTTATTATTTTTCTCTCCAATTATTTCTAATATTAAAAAATAAATGAGAGAAGATAATATGACTTCTTCAAATTAAGATAATATTGGAGAAAGAGTTTTAAAATCAAATTATGTTTTGATTTGCATTTTATTTGCTATTTTATTTGAATTAGAAAAATATGCAATTTTGAAAATTTCCTTTTTAGGCCAGAAAAATGTTCACTTTGTTCTAAATATTTTATTTAGATGGGGGAAAGTGTTTTTGGCATTTTTTAGAAATTTTTTTATATTTTATTAGGAATTTCTCTTTGGGCAAAATTATTTAAAAAAACGTTTCGCCCGACTGGGCCAAAGGCCCAGCCGAGCCGGGCCGCCGCCACCTTCCCCGCGCGGGAGTGCGCCGCCGCCGGACTCCCGTCCCGAGCCAGACTCCGCCTCCGCCCCGCTGCCTTGCCCCCTCCTCCAAGTCGCCTCGCCCCCGCCCCTTTAAATACCCCGTCACCCCGCCGCCTCACCCCGTCCCGAGCCGCCGCAGCCGCCCACCGCCATCGCCGCCGCCGCAGCACTGCTGCCCCAAGCCGACGCCCCGCCTCGCCGTTGCCGCGCTGGAGCCGCCATTGACCCTCCGCCATTGACCGGTATAAAACCCGCCCCGTTCGCCGGTTCACTTCGGGTTTTTTTTCCGGTTTTTCAGATCGGTTTTTTAGGTTTTATTATTTAGTGGAGGTTCGTCCGTTTGTTTGTTTTAACGAATGTTATTCGTCGGATTAGTTCAGACAGCGAACATTCCTTCGATAGTCTTTTTCTTTTTAGTTTATTTTCGGCCAAGGACTTATCTGCGATTATTTTTATCGCGATTTGGCCCCTGATCTTTAAACTAGTATAATTTTTTACCCGTTTATCCAAATTAGATGAAACCAGCACCAAAATCTTCGTTTCGTTTTGTTCTTTCCGGTTAACCAACTTGAACATGATTTTGTTTTTATAAAAATTGAGTTTAGTCCAGATTAGTAAACGATCTTGTGTCGTTCGTATTTTGAGTTTCGTTGCTCCGTTTGAGTTGAATCTTTTTGCAAATCGTAGCTAATCACATGTACCTACTTTTAGGATCTAATTCACATGATAATGTTGCTGTTAGGTTTTGACTCTTGTTAGTTTAAGCCGTTTGCTTGTTTCGTGTTCGATTTGGATCTTTTCTTGGTTTTTCTCGTGTTTCGTTTGAGTGATTGCTTATGTATGCCATTGTTTGTCTATGCTAGATTACCTGGAGTGCGAAGCTTGTTACTACGAATCTCTAGAGTTTGCAGATCGTCAGCAAGGCAAGTTACACTTTGATCATACTCTCTTTTATACCCAGTTTTTACTATGCATTAGTATTGCCGCACAAATATTT
>NW_025225491.1:7942-9247 GCF_018294505.1 Triticum aestivum
TGCTTAGCCATGCTCGTAGACAGGGTTTGGATCGTGATTCACACATGGAAGTTTAAGAGTTATTTTAATCATGGATAACATTAAGGTGGCAACTTTAGTATACATTTGGGTGGATTGGTTGAGGCACCTAGGGAACCCAGCGGGGTACCCGTGTGATTATCCTATGGAATGCCACCCAGGCTCAAAGGGATCATAAGATTATTCATGCTAGAAACTTCAGTGTGCAGCCACAAGCCATTATGGGATCTGGCATAGTTGAGTAAGTTGCGTGAGCTCTTGAAGAGGTAGACTAGTAGATGTAGAGGGTTGTAGGTGGTACTGTCTACCCGGAGTAGGGAGTTAATGCTTCAGAAAGGCTATGTCTCAATCATCCGATCATGGATGCGGTCGAGTCTTGTGGGGAAAAGTGTGCAAACCTCTGCAGAGTGTATAAACTAAGCATGGTTAGCCGTGTCCCCTGTTATGGACATCTTGAGTATCTAGTACTTGAATCTATTGATGTGATCTCATCACGTTACTTATTTTAAATATGATGTTGGGTTAATGATGTTACTTTTAATCGGGATTTGAGTTGGGGTTACCTTCTCAAATAATGGGCAACATGGGAGTAGTTAAACAAATTTATTCCTTTGTTGTCGGGAAAAACTAGCTTTATGCAAAATCATGAAACTTACAGCCTCCACCAGCCAAATATTGCATGTAGATATAGTTCTTGCATTATCATTGCTTTACAGTGTAACTATGCTAGCATATTCCATGTGCTGACTTGTTTTGGGATGCAACGTCTTATGTTGCAGACTACTCAGATGACGAATAAGGTGCGATAGGTCATTGTCTTGCACTCAGCTATGCCGTTGGAGTTGATGGACTCATTTACCTTCGAAGCTTCCGCAGTTATCTAGTTTAGATGGGCTTCAGCCATGATATTTTTTGTGTGTAATCATACTCTTTATGAGGACTCGATGTAATAAGTGTGTGATTGAAACTCTGTTATAGTTCGTCGAGTACTGTGCGTGTCAGCATTACCAATCCAGGGATGACACAGATGCACAGAGACTTCACCGTTTGAGGTATGGTCGCTACAGGTTCTCTCCCATCGAAGAACTCACCTTGCAAGCCAATACACACAATAGCCCAAACGGCGGGGTTATGTCCAAGAATATGCATTTTCATCTTATGCTTCCAACTAGCAAAATTTGTACCATCAAAGTAAGGACCTCTACGGTGGTAATTTCCCTCGCTAGACGCCATACTCTCCTGGGTTGTGAAACCAAGGCTATGATCACCAAAAGCTATGGAAATCAA
>NW_025225491.1:9257-14384 GCF_018294505.1 Triticum aestivum
GCAAATGGAGACCATAGCTCTAATACCACTTGTAGGATCGAAAGTATGTCTATAGGGGCGGTGATTAGACTACTTGACCAAATAAATATCTAGCCTTTTCCCAATTTTAAGTGTTGATAGATTTTAGCAACTTTACACAAGTCAAGCAATCAACCTACACATGCAATTCTAAGAGTGTAGCAGCGGAATGTAAAACATTGCACATGAAGGTAAAGGGAGGAGTTTGGAGGGAGCAAACGCAATGTAGACACGGAGATTTTTGGCGTGGTTCCGATAGGTGGTGCTATCGTACATCGACATTGATGGAGACTTCAACCCACGAAGGGTAACGGCTGCCCGAGTGCACGGAGGGCTCCACCCATGAAGGGTCCATGAAGAAGCAACCTTGTCTATCCCACCATGGCCATCGCCCATGAAGGACTTGCCTCACTAGGGTAGATCTTCACGAAGTAGGCGATCTCCTTGCCCGTACAAACTCCTTGGTCCAACTCCACAATCTTAACGGAGGCTCCCAAGTGACACCTAACCAATCTAGGAGACACCACTCTCCAAAAGGTAATAGATGGTGTGTTGATAATGAACTCCTTGCTCTTGTGCTTCAAATGATAGTCTCCCCAACACTCAACTCTCTCTCATAGGATTGGATTTGGTGGAAAGATGTTTTGAGTGGAAAGCAACTTGGGGGAGGCTAGAGATCAAGATTTAGGTGGTTGTCTCTCAGAAAATGAATGCTGGAAGTGTACGCATGTTCTGATGGCTTTCTCCACGAATGAAGAGAGGGTGGAGGGGTATATATAGCCTCCACACAAAAATCTAACCATTACACACAATTTATCAAACTCGATGAGACCGAATCATGAAACTCGGCCAGACTGATTTAGTTTATAATGTGACCGTTAAGCATTTCGGCGGGACCGACATGTCAACTCGGTGGGACCGATTTCTTTAGGGTTAGGGCATAACGTAATCTCAGTGAGACCGATTACACAAACTCGATGGGACTGACATTGGTAATAAGCTAACCAGAGAGTTGGTTAGGCAAACTCGGTGGGACCGATTCGCTCATCTCGGTGAGACCGAAATGTTACGAAGGGGAAATAGAGAGTTTGCATTGCAAACTCGGTGGGACCGATCGCTCATCTCGGTTAGACCGAAACATTACGAAGGGAAACAAAGAGTTTGCAATCCCATCTCGGTGAGACCGAGATCCCTATCAGTGAGAATGGAGTGACTATGGTTTTTGGCAGTGGCTATGTCAAATGAACTTGGTGGCGCCGGATAGATCAAATCGGTGGGGCCGAGTTTGACTTTTCATTTGGGACATATGTGGATATGAGAATGTGGTTGAGGGCTTTGGAGCATATCACTAAGCATCTTGAGCAAGCAAGCCATTAAACAACACCTCATCCCCTTTTAATAGTGTTGGCTTTTCCTATAGACTCAATGTGATCTTGGATCACTAAAAGTAAAATGTAGAGTCTTGAGCTTTAGAGCTTGAGCCAATCCTTTGTTCTTAGCATTTTGAAGGGTCCACATTTCTAATCCATGCCATGGCAATCATTGAACTTTCCTGAAATATTCATCTTGAAATAGTATTAGTTCAATGAGCTATATGTTGTTAATAATTACCAAAACCACCCAGGGATAGTTGCACTTTCAACTGTTAGCTATCTATTCGTGCTAAAATGACTGTTTTGCCACTGTGATCGCCCCTTAACCTATAAAAGGAGGCCTGAGGCAACCTAGCAAAGGGTTTGAACACTTGACCCCTCAACACTTGTACGCGCGTAGCTGCTCTCCCCAAGAAACCCTTGCCGGGCTTGAGCACTCCGTGTCTTCATGTTCCTCCGAAACAATCCACCACAGCAGGAGTAGCATTTTATGCTGCAAAGCGGCTTAAACCTGGGTAAAGAGAGTTGTCCACCGCCGCGTTGCCCTGCTATTTTTGCGCTTTGTGTGATGTGACCATCCCCTTGCTGAACCACAAAGGGGCTGCCCTGCCCCATAGGTGATCATGCTTACACACTGACAACTTGCTTAGGTGTATAGGGGGGGTTGAGGCATGATAAAGGAAACTTCATCGCTGATGGAATGATAAAATTGATGGATGTGTAGACGTCCTAATGGTTGAAGCTTTCGTGCTCATATTTGGTCTTGCCTTTGCGCAAAGGATAGGATGCAATTGTCTCCTCATTAATAATAACAACTTGGAGGTCATTGAAATGATGAATATGCGTGGGCATTATTTGGGAGGGGCAGCGGCGATTTATGATGACAACTATCATCTTGTTTGTGATTTTACTATAGCTAGGTTCAAACAATGCAGTAGAGACGCAAATAAAGTTGCTCATGAGCTTGCTATGTTGGGAAAACTTTCTGTGATGTTGGATTGGTTTGAGGAACTTGTTGGGAAAAGTAGTAGAAAACAAAACAAAAATCATGTCTACGCTCACCCAAGATCAATATGAAAATGCATAACGGATTGTGATCACAATCGTTACCGTCACTAAGTTACAGCGAAAGAAGAACGTGTCGGTGTAGATCGTGCTTGGAGTCCCTCGAGCCGTTGACGAATGATCCCTCATACTGCTCACAAACGGTGACTCGAACTGAAGACCAAAAGCACAACCTCTCTACTTGGTTGCAAGCGTGCAACCTTCATGATCCGGCAATGCTTCACCGTCCAGAGCTAATCATCGCCGAAGAATTAGAGGGAGGAGATTATAACCACACATGGCTTCTGTTTTGAGGACAAGAGGATTAGCCTAGCACTAATAAGTCAACTAGTACCAACTAGAACTAGAAGTAGAAGAACTAGAGGAGGCTCCAAAACTTGTGTGTCTCAATGGACACAATCCTCTAGTATATATAGGATAGAGGGGAGAGGACAGCCTACCACCAAGGTCTCCCTTGGGGATCCGGCCTAAGGAGGGGAGGAGGAAACCTCCCGTCCTCCAATTAGGCCTCCTTCCTTATGGAAGGAGGCGCCTCCCCCACTTGGGCCTTGGTGGCCCAAGTTGCCTTCCACCTCTTGGCTTGTTTAGGCCCATTGATATTTAATTAAACATAAGGTTGTTCTACATACTTTCAGACCATTATATAATTTAACATTCCCAAAAATATTTTCCACCTATATATAATTATCGGTAAATACCCAGTATTACCGATATTCACTGAAACCCTTCCGGTGACCCCAAAACGCTTTCGGACCCTGTTAGAACTATTCGGAATATTAATGAAACTATTCCAAAAATATATTCTTATCACTCCCGTCCTACTAACACTCAATGTGCATGCTCTGACTTAGAGCTAACAGACGTCTAGATCTATCTCTATAGATCTTTATGCCCAATATATATGCAACCTCACCTAAGTCTTTCATTGAAAACACACTCTTCAAATAGTCTTTTTTTGCTAAGATACTTTGTATCATTCCCAATCAATATATGTCATCTACATATAATATTAGAAATGCTACAGAACTCCCACTAAACTTCTTGTATACACATGCTTCTAAATCATTTTATAATGAAGCCAAATTCTTTCACCACTTCATCAAAACTTTGATTCCAGCTCCTGATGCTCGCTTCAAACCATAGATTGATCTTTGAAGCTTGCACACCTTTCTAGCATCCTTTGGATTAACAAAACCTTCTAGTTGTATCATGTATACATCCTCTTCCAGATTACCATTTAGGAAAGCAGTTTTGACATCCATTTGCCATACCTCGTAGTAAAAATATGCAACTATAGCCATCATAATCCGTACAAACTTAAGCATTGCTACTAGGGATAAAGTCTCGTCATAATCAACTCCCTCTACTTGTGAAAACCCTTTCACAACTAGCCTTGCTTTGTAATTGTGGGATTACCACCTTTATCTGTTTTCCTCTTGAAGATCCATTTACATTGTATGGGCTTTACACCCTCCAAAGGATTAACCAAGTTCCAAACTTGATTCTCATCCATGGACTCCATTTTGATTGCATGGCTTTGAGCCATTCTATTGAGATGGGCGCCTCCATCATTTCCTTTAGTGC
This sequence comes from Triticum aestivum, assembly GCF_018294505.1. Lineage (NCBI taxonomy): Eukaryota > Viridiplantae > Streptophyta > Magnoliopsida > Poales > Poaceae > Triticum > Triticum aestivum. Next base: position 13,298 of record NW_025225491.1, read on the forward strand.
GTAGGCTCATCTTCCTCTAAAATGAATATTTCATTATGAAACCATTCTGGAGGTTTGATAACTTTTCCTGACCTATGTGGTTCAGTTATAGTCTTAACTAGAGTTTCTACAGATACTATAGTAACATCTGGTTTAGTTCTACAGACAACTTCTGGAACAAATTCCATCTTGTTAGTCCTATTCACTTCTGGAGATTCTGTAGTCTCATCAAGTTGTACTATCCTCCCACTTACTTCTTTAGCGAGAAACTCCTTCTCAAGAAAGTGTCCATTCTTTGAGACAAACACTTTGTCTTCTGACTTTTGGTAGAAGGAATACCCAATTGTTTCTTTGGGATAACCTACAAAGTAACACTTGTTTGCCTTGGGATCAGGCTTATTTGGCTGTAAAAGTTTCATGTAAGTCTCGCAACCCCAAATTTTATGATGCGACAAATTGGGTTTCTTCCCATTCCATAACTCATATGGTGTTGTCTCTATAGACTTAGATGATGCTATGTTTAGTGCATATGTTGTTTGTTCAAGTGCAAATCCCAAAATGATAAAGGAAAATCTATAAATGACATCATTGACCTCACAATGTCCAACAAAGTTTGGTTACGCCTTCCAGACACTTCATTTTTCTGTGGAGTTCATGGAGGAGTAAGTTGTGAGACAATTCAACATTCACTTAGATGTTTGCTAAATTAATGACTCAGATATTCACCTCCACGATATTGGAGAAACTTTATATTTTTTGCCATGATGTTTCTCATTTTTATTATGAAATTCTTTGAACTTTTCAAATGTTTTAGACTTATGTTTCATCAAGTAAATATATCCATATCAACTTAAATCATCAGTGAAGGTTACGAAGTATAAGTATCCACCGCGCGTTAGAATACTCATTGATCACATACATCACTATTTATTATATCCAATAATTCAAGTGCCTGTTCTGGATGACTAGTAAACGGTGTTTTAGTCATTTTACCCATCAGACAAGCTTCACATGTATCAAATGATTCAAAATTAAAATATGTTAACGACCCATCTTTATGAAGTTTATGCATGCGTTTCTTTCCTATATGACCAAGACAACAGTGCCA
>NW_025225491.1:14799-16139 GCF_018294505.1 Triticum aestivum
TTGGGTTTTCCCTGAAGAGGAGGGGATGATGCAGTACAGTGGAGATAAGTATTTCCCTCAGTTATGAAACCAAGGTTATCAATCCAGTAGGAGAACCAAGCAACACTATGTAAACAACACCTGCACACAAAAATAAATACTTGCAACCCAACGCGTAGATGGGTTGTCAATTCCTCAACGGTTATGAGCAAGATTAAATTATTTAGGATTTGATAGATAGATCTGAAAAAAATACAAAATAAAATAAATAAAATAAAATTTCAGCAAGGTATTTTTAGGATTTTTATATAAAGGATAGACCCGGAGGCCATAGTTTTCACTAGAGGCTTCTCTCAAGAAAATAACATACGATGGGTAGACAAATTGTGGCCGAGCAATTGATAGAAAAGCAAATAATTATGACGATATCCAAGGCAATGATCAAACATATAGGCATCACTTCCTGGATTAGTAGACCGACTCCTTCCTGCATCTACTACTATTACTCCACACATCGACCGCTATCCAACATGCATCTAGTGTATTAAGCTCATGGAAAAACAAAGTGATGCATTAGGCCAGATGACATGATGTAGACAAGATAGACTCACATCTGTATAAACCCCATCGTTTTACCATTAATAGCAATGATACATACATGTCATGTCCCTTTCTGTCACTGGGTATGAGCACCGCAAGATCGAACCCATTACAAAGCACCTCTTCCCATGGCAAGATAAATACATCTAGTTGGCCAAACGAAACCAATAAATCGGAGAAGAAACACGAAGCTATATTAATCATGCATAAAATAGTTCAGAGAAAACTCAGATAATATTCATGGATAGATTTGATCATAAACTCAGAATTCATTAGATCTCAACAAATACACCGAAAAAGTCATTACATCAAATAGATCTCCAAGAACAACAAGGAGAACATTGTATTGAGAAACATCGAGAGAGAAGAATCCATATAGCTACTAACTATGGACCCATAGGTGTGTGGTAAACTACTCACACATCATCGAAGGGGTAGCAAGGTTGATGATGAACCCGTCCGTGATCGATTCCCCCTCCGGTAGAGTGCCAGAAAAGGTCCCCATATGGGATCTCTCGATAGCAGAGGCTTGCGGCGGCGGAAAAAGTATTTCTTAGACTCCCCTATTGGTTTCCCAATTTATGTGTATTTATAGATGCACAGTTAAGTCAAACAGAGCCATGTGGGCCTCACAACCCATCAGGGCGCGCCTGCTCCCCCTGGGCGTGCCCTGGTGAGTTGTGGGCCCATGCTCCCACATCTGGTCTTCTCCCAAAGCTTCTAGTGTCCCTTATGTCCATAAAAAGATCTCCAAAAAGTTT
>NW_025225491.1:16968-19373 GCF_018294505.1 Triticum aestivum
GGCCAGTATCAAATAACCATGACATGTAATTTTTGCTGAGTAGAATATCAATAACATTAACTTGTATAACTTTTATACCTTTACTAGAAGACTTGTTCTTCTTATCCTCTAGATACTTCAAGAAATTTCTTTTCCAGTGTCCTTCCTCTTTGTAGTAAAAACATATAGTCTCACGAGAAGCTCCACCCTGGTGTTGAGTTTTCTTTTGAAACTTCCTGTCTTGTTTATCAACAGCTTTGTTGATTCTGCAATCCAATTTCATGGTTCTTGAGCATTGCTTCTTAAAGCAAAGAGAATGTCAAATCATTCTCTGGTGTTTTGGGAATATCTACTACCATTGCAGTCACACTATCATAATAGTTTGCAAATCTGTCACCTTGCTCAACTATCTTGCATTCAATCATTGCCTTAGTCACCTCATGAACTTTAGCTGGGTCTTTGTGAAACAGAAATTCCAGTGCATTGACAATCTCAATGGAACTGAGTTCTTGATAATGTTTCTGTAACACTTGATCCATGCATGATAGCATAATAATTTTTATGACAATGAAATCATTCTTGCGAGACATAAACACACTAATGACATCTTGAGACACTCCAGGCACCGGGTAGTCACCAATTTGTTGATCCAACACATATCGTTTCTTAGCACTCTTGAGAACAGATATCACAGTGTGGATCCAATCCTCATAGTTTCCACCATTAGCAGACAACTTTTCTTTCTCAAACAGAGGTGCCAAATTTTCAACAATAAACACAAGATTCAACTTAGACATTTTCATAATTAAGTTTGCACTAGTGATTAAACATGTTTAATATAAAGTGCACTCCCACTCAAATCAATATCTATCATAATTGATAGTGAGTGATTCAAGATCCAAATCTAGTTCTTGGTCATTGATGTGGACATCACTGATGATGAGAATTTTGACCAGTGGGCAAGCAATTGCCGATCATATCACCATATGACTCTTGTTCATCTTTCGATGCTTTGTGCTTCGAGCTCAGAACGATTCTGCCTAAACTCCAAGACAACCAAGTGTTATCTACATATATGGTCTGACCATATCCATCTTTCACCTCTCACCTCGTCTGTACTCATGTGGACATGACGTACTCCGTGATGCTAGAGTGTCATAGAGGTTGCAACATCATATGCATACCGTGCAAAACCAAGTTAGACATCCTGTAATTGGTTTTAGCAAAATTTTAATTACTTGGTTAACTAGTTTTAACAAATAATACTAGCTACCTACATCCACAATTTAGGCGATGATTCTTGATGCTAGATTAAGTTTCGGGGTGTGATTGAAAGAAGAGACTTAATTAAAAGTCTCGTCCCCAACACTAAACTTTGTCTAATACGCGTGACCCCCTAGAAGATCATCCATATTTGGCACCCCCTTGTGTATGCAACAGTTCACTATTCTCAAATATGGCGAAGCCTAAGGAACTGTTAGCAGATCGTCGGCAGCCAGAGCTGATCGATTGTCAGAACCTTGTGAAAGCGACACCATGTCGTGAATGAATTGAACCAAAGCAACACTCGAGGGAAGCATAGCAAGAACATCAACCCTCCAATCAAATGTGATCTAGATCGCAAGCCGCACCTACTCATATAACTGCTCATGATACCATTGTTGGGAAACATAGTAGAAAACAAAAAAAAATCGTGCCTACGCATACCCAAGAACAATATGAAGATGCATAACGGATTGGGATCACGATCGTTACCATCACTGATTTGCAGCGAAAGAAGAATGTGTTGGTGTACATCGTACTTGGAATCCCTCGAACCATCGATGAATGATCCCTCGTACCACCGACGAATGGTCCCTCGAACTAAAGACCAAAAGCACGACCTCTCTACTCAGTTGCAAGCGTTCAACCTTCACGATCTGGCAGTGCTTTGCCGTCCAGAGCTAATTGTCACCAGAGAATTAGAGGGTGGAGATTAGAACCACACAGAGATCCTAATTATGAGGACAAGAGGATTATCCTAGCTCTAATTAGACAACTAGGACCAACTAGAACTAGAACTAGAAGAACTAGTGGAGGCTCCAAAACTTGTGTCTCAATGGACAAAATCCTATAGTATATATAGTATAGAGGAGAGAGGAGGGGCTGCCACCAAGGGGAGAAGTTCGCCCCTTAGTGCGCCAACCTAAGGAGGGGAGGAGGAAAACCCCCCTCCAATTCGTCCTCCTTCCTTAGGGAAGGAGGCGCCTCCCCCAGTTGGGCCTTGGTAGCCCAAGTTGCCTTCGACCTCTTGGACTTTTTAGGCCCGTTGATATTTAATTATTTATAAATTTGTTCTAAATACTTTCAGACCATTTTACATACAATTTAAAATCCCTGAAAATATTTCCCACCTATATATAATTATCGGTAATACTCGGTATTAC
>NW_025225492.1:0-6370 GCF_018294505.1 Triticum aestivum
TAGGCGAAGACAACTTTTGTCAGGATAGACTGTACTACTTGTACCCTTTCAAATCTCGCCGTTGTGGAATCCCTTCCCGCTCATACTTGGGAAGAGGACTGAGGCCACTATATCTAGGACTTAGCCACCACCATAGTAGGGGGATCCATTCCGACCCGAGCACCACACCAGCTCAAGAACACCTCACCTCCTGAGGCTTGTTCATCCTTTGTACTAGTTCATCCATAGCCCCTCGAGGCAATCCACCACACCACACTGGATTAGGGTATTACACCATAATGGTGGCCTGAACCAGTATAAATCTCTGTGTCTTTGTGTCTCTGTGAGCTCACGCGCTAGGCTAGGGAGGATCGCGAGTAGGCAGACTGGGCAGGTTGAGATCTCCGCACGCACCCCCGAGTTCGAACCTCTCAAGGGTTGCCGGATCCCGAGATCCGACATTCGGTGCGCCAGGTAGGGGTGTGTCGGATCCTCTCTTTCGTCGTTCGACCCACCTCCGCTCTGACATCTCCATGGCCGATGCGCGCAGGGCTCGCGCTGAGCTCGGGCTGCGGTCGCCGCCCGCGTCGCTCAGACGGCTCTGGTGGGTGACGGCTGCGCCCGCCGCACTCCTTCTCCGGTGGCCAACGCCGCCATGGGCCCTGCTGGCCACGAGCAGCAAGCTTCATCGCTGCACCCATCGGTGCGCCGCGACGGCCGCACCACTATTCCGTCACTGACCCCAGCAGCTTCGTCCTCCCACGCGCGCCGCAGCCAGGTGGATGCGCAGGTCGCTCTGCTCACGGCACATGAGCTCCTTCGCTACCGTCCGGTGGGTGATCTCTATGAGGAGTGGCTCGAGTGTGTCGCCAAGCTCATCAGTGTCTCGCACGGGGGCTCCGAAGGGCTGGCTCGCTCGCTGCCTCAGCAACCACCTGCAGCAGGCAACATCGCGCACGGGGCTCCTCCTCCACCTCCAGCCCGAGGCGCCATCATCGAGCCAAGGTGTATGGCTCCACGGCGTGACCCGCAGCGCCCGGCGCCGGCTCGAGATGACGTGAGCTGCCAGGTGGTGCAACGTCCCCAAGGAGAAGCGCGTGTGCTTCCAGCACCCCAGCACCAGGCTCGTGAGCCGCCACAGGAGGTGGCTGTGTGCGTGCACCAGGACTATGTTCCACCCCCTCGACGACCTCTGGTGGCCATGGCAGGATGCCGCGCGTTCACTGCAGAGCTCCGCAACATCGTCTGGCCGAGCAAGTTCAAACTTGACCTGCCTCCACGCTACGACGGCACTACAGACCCCACTGAGTTCCTACAGCTCTATGAGCTGAGCATCGAGGTGGCCAACAGAGACGAGAAGATCATGGCAAACTTGTTCCCTATGGCCCTCAAGGATGGCGCGCTTTCTTGGCTCCTGAACCTGACCGAGGGGTCGGTTTCTTCCTGGGAGGAGATGCGCAGCCGCTTCATCGCCAACTTCCAGGGCACTCGCGAGCGTCCACCGGCCACGGACGACCTGTGCCGCGTCAAGCAGCAACCTCGAGAGACCCTGCATAAGTATATCCAGCGCTTCAACAACGTCCACCTAAAGATTCCCAAGGTGTCTGACGAGGCCATCATCTCCGCGTTCACTGATGGCGTCCGTGATGTCAAGATGAAGGAGGAGCTAGCCATCCATGTGACCTCTGCACCGCTCTGGAGATGTTCAACATGGCGAACAAGTATGCGAGGGCTGAGGAGGGATGCCTCTCCCTCCTCGAGCTCCCTGATGCTGATCCAGAAGACAAGAAGACCAAGACCAAGGACATGAAGCGCAAGGGGCCCGCCGTGCTTGGGCAGAGCTAGAGACCAAGCACGGCTGCGACCACCCCGAGTCATCCAAGGGCAAGCGGCCATTCTGCGCCTTCCACAACGTCTATAGCCACAACACTAGCGACTGCCAAGAGCTCAGGGCTCTCTGCGACGGGCGCCTCGGTCGACGCCCTGAGCGCAACAATCAGGGCTACAGTTGCAGAGGTGGCCGAGGTGGAGGTCGCTGGGATGGACGCGACCACCGTTAGGAGTGGCGCGACCAGCCTTGTGAGGACTACTGGCAGTACCAGCCTCGCGAGTGCAACTGGAGGGAGCAGCCTCGTGAGGGTCGCCCTCAGGACAATGCAGCCTTGCCTCCTCTACCTCCACTGCCAAGAAGGAATGAAGATCACCACCAGGACAAGGGGGCGAGGGGCTTCCAGGAGCCTCGGGCCATCGCCTGCATCTTAGGCGGCTCGCAGGCCCCGGCTTCCCACCGTGTCTTCAAGCAGTTCACGCGCAAGGTTAATGCAACGCTCCCCAAGATTAAAGCAACTGGCCCTCTCAAGTGGTCCAAGTGTGCCATCAGCTTCGACTCCTCAGACCAGCTCAAGTGCGCGGCCACTGCTGGCGCGCTCCCCATGCTCTGCTCCGCCATTATCAGCAACGTAACCGTCACCAAGACCCTCACCAAAGGTGGAGCGGGGCTCAATGTTCTATCCGTTCAGACATTCGACAGACTCCAGGTGCCATACTACCAGGTGCACCCCAGGAAGCCATTCTCAGGAGTGACCGACGGATCAACACACCCGATCGGGCAAGTTTGCCTCCTTGTCACCTTCTGCGAGCGCAACAACTACCGCACCGAGCTCATTGACTTCGACGTTGCCGACATCCGCTTGCCCTACAATGCCATCCTAGGGTATCCATCACTAGCCAAGTTCATGGCGGCCATGCACCTCGGCTACTACATTCTCAAGATGCCAGGAAGCGGCGGCATCATCGCGGTCGCTTGCCAAGAGAAGGATGTAGTGTGCTCCCTCAAGCGCGCTTTCCAGGCTGCAGCGGTTGAGAACCCAAAAGATGAAGACGACGCCCTCTCTCCTAAGGTCGCCCCCAAGATGAAGAAGCTAGGCCAGGGGTCTCATGAGGGAGCACCACTCGAGGACGCAGCGCTGAGTCTCGCATCTCCGAACGCGGCGCCTTCACCCATCGCATAAGAAGGTGCGCCTGGCGCCCCTCTCAGGCTGGGCTCTAGGGCTCTCATTTGGAGGGCCTCAGATCTAGCCAATGTCGCGAGAGTAGAACTCGCGCACCATGTGGAGGCACTCTTCACAGCACGCTTCCCAGGAGAAGGCAGTAGACATGAGGCACCAGGCATTCAGGAGTTCACCAGCAAGGCAATCGAGGAGATTCAGGAAGGAATGTTTCTGCAAGGCGATTGTCGCCTGATGTGAGGTGGAGCTCACTGCCCTAGCGACGGTAAAGAGTTCGGCGTCTGCAGCGACATCCCTCGGCTCAACAGGGCCGCATCTCGGCAGCTCATGTGGCCATCTCATGTCGGCCGATGCAAGGGCCTGCCTCACAGCTACGTCTTTATGCCTTTTGTCCTGGTGGGCATGGCTGAGGCGTTCCGGCGCCGCATGAGGGACGCTCAGGCGGCCTGCGAAGCCAGGCACCAGGCGCTCCTGGCGGAGATGGAGGAGCACCTTTAGGAGCCTTCCGGACCCTCCAAGCCTCCCGAGGCTCGGCACCGGAGCGACTCGTGAGGAACGGCTTCAGCAACGCACGTTTTTTTGGCTACTTCAACAACTCTTCAGCAATGGTACCAGGTGACATCTCCCTAGTTCGTTCAGTTGGGGGCGCCCCTCGAGCTGCATCATCCCCAGGCCGTGTGGGTCCGTCCCTATGGCATGTATCCCCTTTTGCATTTTATCAGAGCAAGTTACAATCCTTTGCAAACTACTTTTGAATTATTGACTGCCTGACCGACGCCTCGTCACTAAGAACATCTCGCGCCCTTGCAAGCCCTCCCACGACCGCCTCATGATTAAGGACTGGCACGGCGTCTCTGCTCGGGTCCGTCCCTACAGCGTCGCTAAACCCAAGTAGCTGAGCTCTGGCTCATGGGCCAGCCCCGTTTACGTCACCTCCCATGGCTCTTGGTGGCTTGTTCTCGCATGAGTTAATCGTGAGTGGATGAGTGAGCGCGCGTGACCTGGTGCCCCCATGGCCACGGGAACCGTGCGCCGACTGTTTTTCTTCGATATCTTTGCATGGGAAGACTGGGCACGGCGTCTGTGCTTGGGTCTGTCCCTGCAGCATCGATAAATCCAGCGGCTGAGCTCTGTCTGGCGGGCCGGTCCCGTTCACGTCACCTCCTGGGGTCGTTGGTGTCTGGCCTTCTCATGCAATAACCTCAGGAAACTCATTCGGCGCAGACTGCCTAACCATCTTGCAGGAACAACCCAAGCATCTGTAATCAACACCAGGCGCAACCCGCCTTGAGGTAGGTCCTCGTGAGTCCTGCGCTAGCTTGCGGGTGCCCATATACACCTCCTCCAGCCCTGCCGTGCAAGCCACGTGTCAGGGCGGGGTTGTACACACCCCGGGGGCTCTCCTCAGAGGGAGCCACCTCCCACGCACCAGTGGAAGCACCATGCTCCGCGCTGGGTGTCGGCACTGCCGAGGAGCGGCTATGCCTGTGAAGGAGCGGAAGCGCTATGCTCCGCGCTAGTGATAAACAACTGGGGATGGCCTCACGGCCGCATTAACCTCAGGGAGCCTCCGGGCTCAGTGACTAGCCTCACCACGCTGCTCTCCCTCGGGAATGTAGCGCGAGGGGGCTGGGACGGGGGCTACGCTCAGGTCATGCCTGGCGTACCCCACCTTGCCAGGCCTCACGGGCCTGGTCCTCGCGTGCCCCTCCCAAACGAGAGCTCGACGAGGAAAAGGTAGGATGGTTTGTTCGTACATCAAGGGGGACTCCTGAGTATCGCGTCTTAGGAGACTAACTGGTCATGTAGCCCCTCACCTCTTGGGCTCGTCCTGGTGATCCGGACGACTCAACGATGGTTGAGGCATGCGCGGGGCTGGGCCCTGCCGACGCAGAACGCCAAGACCCGGTTGTCACCCTTATTTTTCAAGCCATTCGTATGTCAAGGGGGGCTCTTGATCATCGCGTCTCAGGAGCCTAACTGGTCACATAGCCCCTAACCTCTTGGGCTCGTCCTGGTGATCCAGACGACTCAACGACGACCGAGGCATGCGCGGGGCCGGGCCCTGCCGACGCAGAACACCAAGGCTTACCCCTGCATCTTTTCCTAAGTTGTTCGCACGTCAAGGAGGAAACCTAAGCATCGCGACTCAGGAGCCTAACTGGTCATGTAGCCCCTCACCTCTTGGGCTCATCCAGGTGATCCGGACGACCCAACGACGGTTGAGGTACCCGCAGGGCCGGGCTCTGCCGACGCAGAACAACAAAGCAAACGGAAAAGCTGAAGGAGCATAATCTAGTTATTACAAGACATATTGTTCCAAGCAAATAGTTTTAAATGCCTCCCGGAGCAATGTCGCATGGTGCAGGATAAATAGGCAAAAGAAGAAACTCCGGGCCACCTCCTCAGACTTGGGCATCACCGCTGCCTGTCAGCAGAGCCTCGTTACTAGGCGTGTCGCCCGTTCCTCCGGCTTCAGTCGGACGACCAACGACCAGGTACTTGCTCAGCATGGCGTCCACGGAGCTCTTCACGGCAGCAGCAGCAACATCCTAGGAGTCGGCGTCCACCAGAGTATGGAAGGGGGAGAGGTTGAAGCTGGCATCCTGGAGATAAAGATGGCTGAAGACGCACGTGAGAGCCGAGGAAGAAAGTGAGCGCGCCTCGCTTTCCACCAAGGATGTAAACCCGTCGACAGCATCTTCGAGCACCGCCACGACTTCTGGAAGTAGAGCAGCAGGGCTCTCCCTCGGTTAAGTCGTCACCACCGCTCTTCCCGAGGGATCATCTCCAAAGGGCGCCTCTGGGCCTTATGGAAGCATGCCTCGAGGGAGGAGAGGGTGTCGCGCTCCATCGCGTCCACCTTCTTGGCTTCGGTCAGGGCCGCTTGGGCTGCCTCCGCCTCCTCCTTTAGATTCACCAGGAAATCGTGCTCTCCAGCCTGATCTAAGGCCGTCTTCTTCACCTCGGCGTCTCGACTGGCGACCGCAGCCTCCTGGGCCTTCAGCTTTTCCTCACACTCCTCGAGCTGGCTGGCTGGGTGGCATGCTGTTCCCGGAGATTCTTCAGATCAGCCTCCGCCACACGGCACTGGTTCTCAGCTTCTGTGGCCTCCTTCCACGCTAGGTCACGCACCATGGCGGCCACCCCAAGCTCCTTCTAGGCCTCCTCCGCAGAGCCCCAGACTGTGCGGACAGACGCATCAGCCTTGAGCCAACCGGAGATCAGCCCCAGGCGTCCCTGCGTCGAGCAACAATCCGGGCCCTGAAGCTCACCCTGGAGGAGGTCCAGCGCCGCCCTTGCCTCTTCCAGGGTCCCGGAGGGAGCAGGAACACCATGCCCCGGCCACACGCTTAGCAAGGGAGGAGATGACCTCGACGCCA
>NW_025225493.1:0-6358 GCF_018294505.1 Triticum aestivum
GTTTTCCCACGCTGCCCCAATATCTGCCTGGGTAGGCGTCCACGGCTCCCTACATAGTTATTTCCTCCTCGCAGGTAGCGTGCTTCCGATTCTCCCTTCTTCCTCGAGCTCCTGCTTCCACTCCCAATCTGACTCGAGCTCTGCCCCCTCTGTTGCCATGGCACCGACTAGCGGAGAAGGGGAAGAAGCCTTTGTCCTCAGCCAATCTGCCGCGGACAATCAAGCCCGCCGTCGGCCGGTCGCTGGTGCTCAACCTCGAGGCCATGGGCAAGGTCTGCCCCGCGCTTGCTTCCAGCTTCAACGAGTGGGGAAAGACGGTGGCTTCGCCTGCGTCCCGCGCCTCCAATGATAGGACAGTCACTGAGGTTCGGTTCTTCGTCGACACCTTGTGGGCTAGCCCGGTTCCCCCTTTCTCCGCCCTCTTCAACGCAGTGCTTTCCCATTACCAGATCCACATGATGCATCTTGATCCCCAATCCGTTGCCCTTCTCGCCGTCTTCACCTTTGTTTGCAAAGCCATGGTGGGAATTGCTCCTTCCATTGCCCTCTTGCACCACTTCTTCTCGCTGCGCCTAACTGAACCCTCGCAGCAATCGGGGTGCGTGAACTTCCAGGCTGTGGTAGAGACGACCGCCTCAGGGATTTACTTATACTGGACGCGGTGGGTGTATGTGGATGTCGGAGTGCTCAGCCCCCTGCTCTCGCCTCCGTCGTTACCCGCTGTCACCAACCCCGATTGGGGCCACGAGAGGCTCGTGAGCCCTCGCCTTTCCTTTGTTTAGCTTCGGTTGAAGAGGTTGAGAGATCTCGGCGTGACTGCACCCCGGGTGGTGAAGGAGTTCCTCCAGTGTCGCATTGCTCCTCTCTAGTGCCATTCCTGGCCGATGTTGGCCCTGGCCGGTGACTGGGATCACATGAGGCTTCAGGAGTCAGGCCTCTCGCTGGAAGCGCTGAGGACGGTGCTTGAGGTCTTGGCTGGCAACTCCTCACCCGGTGATATGCCGCACGAGGGTAGCCTCTTGTATCTCTGCTCGAACAGGGTTGAGTTCGCGGGACAGATGCCTTCCTTCGACGAATTGGGGTTGCGCCTGGCTGGCCTTGTGGGGCCTCGTGAGAATCTTGTCGCCGTGGCTCCCCTCCTTGCTGTCAGCATCGAGCTTGCCCTGAGAGTGGTCGCAGGGAGGCAAGCATCGCTTGAGGCTGCAGGCTTGGGTGTTGAGGTGCCGACGCGGCCTGGGGCTCCCGAGGCATCATCCTCCGGAACCCGTGAGGCTCACCCTGGGACAGTAATTGAGGGGGAGATGCAGTCTACGGCCCCTGAGGACGGAGGTCCTGAGATCTAGGCAAGCCGGCACGAGGCTGGGCCTGATTGCTCTTCACAGCTTGGCGCCCCTGAGGTCCACCGTTTGGGCGCCACTTCAGCCGCGCGCCGCGCTGGCCCTCATGTCCAACGCCTGGGTCGGTTCCGCGTGGACTTCGCCACGCTCCGCAAGAGGAAGGAGTCTTCGAGATGCAGTGGTGGCACCATCCGGCCGTTGGAACATAGAAAGTACATCGCCATAGACGAGTAAGTGCTTTATCCTTGTGATTCCCCAATTGCTGCTTTCTCTCCTGACTGTGGCTCTTCAGGGTCCCTCCTGCCAGGCCTGCGGAATCTCCCGAGAAGCAGCCTATTCCGGCCTCACCTTCATCGCTAGCCTTGAGCTTCCCAAGCCTGCACGCCGCCCCTGGCGCAGGGTCGGCCGGAGAAGCAAGCCTGCCTAGAAGGTGCCTTGAGCCCGTGCCCTTGCCGCCTTTCCTTTGCAACCTTGCCTGGAACGCGCCAGCCTACCCAGGGCTCCTCCAATGGTCATGGATGGCAGCTGGTTGGCGTCAATCCTGGGCTCCTCTTGAAGTGGTGAGCCTGAGCCAGTGATTGTGGGGGCGCCAGCCCCCAGCCCCCTGCCGATAGGGGGCGCACCGCTTAGGACACTGTCGATGGCGCCAACGTTGGGGGACGACATCAGCAGCCTACTCAAGCTTGCGCGCGAACGAAGCATCGTCCGCCACGAGCTCTTCCAAAAGGCGATGGGCACGATGGGCTAGCTTGGTGGAGAGCTCACAGATGTAGACGCACGCCTTGAAGACGATGGCCTGCGGCTGATTGAGGAGCGATGTAAGCTGCATGTGGCCATCAACATCGCGCGCCACCAGCGCGAGCTTGACAACGCAAAGGCCGAGGCGTCCCTCACGACCTAGCGAGAGGCCTGCTCCCGAGCTTTCGAGAAGGCCCGGGAGGCAGATCGTCGTTGCAAGATTGCGGAGAAGCACGCTTGGGAGCTCGAAGCCTAGAGCGCCTCCTTGGAGCAGCAAGTGGAGTTGCGCCAAGCCGCCCTTGCGTCACTGAGAGGGACGCCTGTCAAGGAGGAGGAGCTATAGAAGCGTGAGGAAACACAAACGCTGGAGGCCACCGAGCGCAGTCTTGATCTTGAGCGGCTGGAGACGAGGGAGCGCCAGGTTTCCCAAGCAGAGGACGATGTTGGCGCACGTGATGCCCGGATCCAAGAAGAGGTCGACCAGCGCATGGCCGAAGCTCACGCAGTTCTTGCTAGCGGGTATGACCTGAAGCTGAAGTTGGTTGAAGCCGAGGCTGCGGGTAGGGCTACTGCCCTCAGGTCCCGGCTAACCGAAGCGGAACGGCGCGCAGAGGCCACCACGGCCATCCTGGTCTCGGCGTAGGCCGAGCTGGCCTCCGCCCGCGCCGAGCTGCTTCCACTTCAGCAGCGGGTTGCCGATGCCGAGTCCATCGCGCGACAGAACAGAGAGGAAGTGCTTCAACGACAGATGCTGGAGCACGTGCACGACACCATGCTCCAGGACCTCAGGAAACGAGCCAACGTGGCCCTGGGCTACATCTATAATGAGAACGCCCCGTATCCCCACGTAACCATCTATGCCAGTCATCTCCGCTTCTTCACTGACGTGGTGGCGCGCCTGGAGAACTGCTCCGAGAGAGCTCACCAGCTTGTTGAGGAGAGGAGCCGCAGCCTGCTTGGGCTCGCATTTTGCCGCGGCTTCAGCCATCTTCAGAACACCAATCCTGACTTTGACTTTGACGCCGTCATCGCCTTGGTGCCCGAGGCCATCCGGGGCGACCTGGCACGGTGGCTGGAGGATAACGTGGATGCGCTTGTTAGGGCCTTTTCTTCCAACGACGACGGGGTGGTAGTCTGGGCGGATGGAGGCGACGTGGTCGATGACAGTGACGGTGGCGTCGGTGATGGTGATGGTGATGCCAATGACACAGCAGCGCCATTGATGTGTATGGAGGCGACTGGGAGGATGTAGTGAGCGATATGTCTGACTGGTCCCATGTTTCTGTGCTTTTTATCCTGCATATAGAAGCTCAGGCGTGGCCCCAAAGGTTGTAAGAGCATTTCGGGAGGGGATGCCCCTCATGTAAAAAGATTTTCGTTTTTATGCTTTCAGGGCCGAGATGAATATATGCTTCTAGGAGTCTACAGGCTTTGCGACGAGCTTGCTGTTGTAGTTTACTTTTAGCTAGGACTGGTCTTGAACCACCTCGTGAGGTCGTGAGCTCCCGAGGATACCCTGAGGGACCTGCCGACCCGGTCAAGAGGGCCTTCCGAGAGCAAGCGCCGGCCACAGTACGGTATGTGCACAGTGTGCGTGCGCTTCGCCCAGCCCCGCCCGCGAGGGGCTTGCGAGGGGGAGGCAACCAGTGCGGACTCCAAATTAAAGCAGGAACTAGAGCGCAAGAAATCACACGAACGAGTAAAGTCACCATCCCCGCATACACAAATGAAAATTCAACTCCAAGTTAAATCCAATGCAAGGAAGCACGACTACAGAAAGGGAATCAAAAAGCAAATGGCCGCGTCACGCGCCTATTCTAGTCTTCGACGTCTTTTCACCAGCACAGAGCTAAGTGCTACCACTTGGC
Source organism: Triticum aestivum (assembly GCF_018294505.1). NCBI lineage: Eukaryota > Viridiplantae > Streptophyta > Magnoliopsida > Poales > Poaceae > Triticum > Triticum aestivum. The sequence goes on from NW_025225493.1 coordinate 3,944, forward strand.
GTGGGAGGGAGCCCCCGAGGCCCAAGGGCGGCACTCTGGAGACTCCAGGGCGTGTATAGCCCCACTCATTATTACGTGAAAGTGTCACGGGCGGCGAGCTTCACAGGAACTCGACCTTCTTCACAGGCACCGGGCCTTGCTTAATATCGCCAGACGAGGGCCCCGCCTTGCGCCACCCTCGACCACCATTGGCGGTGACCGGAAACCAGGACGACGCCCAAGGGGTAAAGGGGATGCCAGCGGCCCCCTCGGCAGTCACGGGTCCTCTACAGGGGCTAGGCTTTGCAGCACCTCCCCAGCAGAGGGCCTACCTCCGGGGGATGCCTTCCTCCATGCATCATGGGGAGGGGCCTGGCTCCCGGCCCCTCTCCTGCAGCCCCGAGTGCGCTCCTCCCGGTGGAAGGGAGACTACCGAGCTGGAGCAGCCGCCCGCTGTTGCGACCTGACCGTCCTGTGGCCCATGGTTAGCATAAGCTTGCTCCTAAGGAATTAACGGTACCCGGTAACGGCCTGTCAGCATGGTTGGTGAGACTCCCTTGAGGCTCCTGGAAGGGATCGGCTTCTGGCTTCTCTTCTTCCCAGCCTGGCCCGAGGAACGAGCCATGGTCGCCTTATAGTGCTTACTCCCGCTCCACCATGCGGGGCACGTAAGCCTCCAAAGCTGCCGCCTAGAAGACTTCGGTGTAGTGCGCCACACTCCATGTCGCTCGGCCAAGTGCACCGTCTTGAGGATAGTAGGTCAGCGCCCGCCCGGGCCGTAGGCGGCAGCGCGCATGCCCTCATTCACTGATGGTGGCGCGGGTGCGACCCGGCATCCGGCGCTGATGGTTGAGCCGGTGTCGATGAAACCTTGGGGCGTTCTTGGGGGCGCGCGGGCGTGGAGAGGTCCGCCGTGTGGTCCGGCCGAGGCCCGAGGTTCAAGCTGGAAGCAGAAGGGCGGTGCCCGCGAGGCCGCGGCATCCAGGAGCTCGGCGACGCATTCTAGCAACACTTCCCGACCGCTCTCCATCAACCTGCATCGCAGCAGCTCCCGAGCTACGGTGAGCGCGGCTCTCATGTTTGCTTGTTCCCGCGGGTGTGCGGCACCGTAGCCACGGCATGGCTTGAGGCCCTTGTAGCTACCCGCACCTGCCGCTGAGTAAGGCTGGGTGGTGTGTGACTGCGCTGCCCGTGCTCCACAGCATTCGGCGGTGCACGAGCCGCCTCGGGCGTGGGGTTGAGGTCCTCTTGGGCAGGCGGCGTGGCCCGGGCAGGCCAGGCTGCCCAGCGGTTGGCGCTAGTCATCGGATCGCCAGGCATTGACGCGACGAAGCGATCAGACGCGGATCAGCGGAAGGAAGACTTCCGTGCACCCCTACCTGGCGCGCCAAATCTCAGATGTTGGGTTCCGGCAAAACCCTTAAGGTTGGAACACTGGGGTGTGCACGAAGATTTCCCCCTACCAAAACACGCCCTCAGCCTCGTCACGATCTCTAAGCTAGCACGATGAAGTCACAACACAAGAGACACGAGATTTATACAGGTTCAGGCCACCATTGTTGTGTAATACCCTACTCCTGTGTGGTGGTGGTGGATTTCCTCTTGGGTTGATGATGAACAGTACAAGGGAAGAACAGCCTCACGAGGAGAGGTGTTCTTGTGTTGGTGTGGTTGCTTGGGGAGGAATCGATCTGTCCCTTCTATGGTGGTGTCTAGCCCTATTTATAGAGGCCCTGGTCCTCTTCCCAAATATTGAGCGGGAAGGGATCCAACAACGGCCATTTTGAAAGGGGACAGCTAGTACAAGCTATCCTAACTAAAGGTGGTCTTCGCCTATCGAAGGCGCTGGTGGTGATGCTGCCTTGGGCTCCATGATGACCTCTGTCCTACCGTCCTGATGGTCTTGGTCTTCTTGCACTGATATGGAAACCTTTGCCTGATGCCTCGGTACTCCGCGTCGAGTGTGTGACATGGGGGTCGTGCATGGGATGGCCTCAACATGCTCGCCTCATCTCGCAGTCGATAGTAAAGAGGCACTGTGTGCTTTCTTTATTAAAAAAGAAGGAATCTGCAGGGCACTACTCATTTACTAAGTGGACTCGGGTCACAGCCTGCGTGGCGCTGCACCCCATGATCATGGGGTGGAAAACGGTCGTCCCACCTATCCTCACGCCCCCTTTCGCTTCACCACATATCCTCCATGCCTTGGGAAGGGCAAGTGGTGGATGCGGAGGACGTGGGCATTAACACCGGGGCGAAAAACCAGGCGTTTGTTGATTGGGCGAGTGGGTCAGTTCTGATTCCCCGTGCCTCAGGAGGCCACATTGGCCGTGTGGGGTGGCCGCCCTTTTGGCTGGGTTGCCTGGCCCTGGCTTTGCTCTTCTATAAAAAGGGAGAGGGACGATGCTTCTCCGCACTCACCCTCTTCTCCTCCTG
>NW_025225494.1:0-5157 GCF_018294505.1 Triticum aestivum
GATCTTCCGGACATCATCCTTGAGGAGCTCATCTCGCATCTCCCCACCAAAGATTGCTGCCGCACACAAGTCCTCTCAAATCGGTGGGGCCCTCTATGGCGCACCGCACCCCTCAATCTTGACTGTCGTTAGATATCCGTCCTTCCTGAATTTGATCTCCTTAGAGACATCGTCTCTTCTCACCAGCAGGGCCCCGTTCAATGCCTCTGCATCCCGACAAGCTACCTGCTGTCCATACCCGGCAAGGTGGACGCTTGGTTGACATCCCTGAATTCGGAAAACTCCAGCAGTTTGAGTTGTACCATTACCACAAAAGTTTCATACCACGAACACATCGAGAATTTGTGCCCACACCACCGTTGTCCATCTCGTGGTTTTCCTCCTCTCTCCACACTGCCACCTTTGCCCGGTGCCATCTACCAGACGATCTGGTACAAATGCTTCGAGTCCCACTGCTAAAAAAACTTTTGCTTGTGGTGGTTTATTTGTCGGAGGCCTCACTGCACAACATCATCCACTCCAGTTGCCCTGCCCTGGAGCGCGTGCTGATTGTTTTGAGAATAGAAATCCATATCAGTTATCTCCAAATAAAGTTGCCTCACCTTAAAAGCATTGGAATTTGTTTTGAAGGACAGCACCTCATCATCGAAGATGCCCCTTCACTTGAAAGGTTGCTCCTTGATAATTGTTATACACCTTCACAAATAAATGCCGTCTCTGCGCCCAAACTGGAGACCTTGGGTGTAATTCGTGACCCGTTTAATAATCACAAGGAGTTGATGTTTGGCTCCTCACTTTTTCAGGTACCGTATATTATCATGTACACATTTGTAATCATATGCTGCATTTTCCATTTGTGCGCATAAGTTTTATATCATCTTGGAGTACACTTTGGGTACTAATATTATGTTATATGCTCAATGAAGAGTTCGTCCATTGATAGCCTATCAATGCTGCTGGATTCTGTCAAGATCATATATATCAGAATGTATAGTTTTGATCTGGACATAATTATTGGCTTGCTGTGATGCTTCCGATCTCTGGAGAGTTTATACATAGAGGTGATGATTTCATGCACGTTGAAAGCCCGTATATATTGTACTAGAATTAACTGTTCAGTTGTCGTTCTTTCGACATACTCTTTTTTCAGACCTTAACTGTTTTCAATCTTCATGTCTACTTAGGCAAAATCACATGGAGAAAAACATATAACCAATCGGTGGCATAATAAGAACAAGGATTTTCTTAGTTCTCATGACATTCGTTTGAGGACAATAACGATGGAACGATATGCATGAAACCAGGCAAACAGAAGCTTTGTCACATTCTTCCTGTTGAATATGAGGTTACTATTGTCCATGAGGCTTAATTTTTACCGCAAGGGATTTCTCATGGACGAACATGTTGAACAGAAAAAAATAGAAGGTTTAGGTGGACAAATGGGCTTCTAAACGTGCTCGGCTTCTATTTACAACAAGTTGTAGTCATCCTGAAATAATTTTTTTTGCACAGGATGTTGATTTTATGGATCAGACCGATCCATTTGTTTGTGACTGCAAAAAAGAGTGGTTGGGTTAGATGTTACTGTCATGTTCAATCTGGGTTTTGTCTAAAAAATTTGATGAAAAATTAATCCTTGGGCTTTTTGTACCATTTTTATGCTTGAGTTGCATGTTGTTGCCCTCGTACTCCCCTCCACCTGCCACTACACTGCCGCATCTTCCACGGCTGATGTTCGTTCCCGTCCGAGGCCTCGCCGTCGTTCTCCGCCTTGGTTCGCTCACTGTGCCCGCCCCCGTCTGGCGTTGTCAACATGGTCAACAACCAAGAGGAATTAGGAGATGACTGTACATGGAGAGGCTGATAGTAGGGACCCACCAGGGTCATTGCATTTCGCAAGCAGGTGCCTCGTTATTACAAGCCAAAAAAAATACTTCCTCCTAATTGTTTGACAACTAGGTCCCACGCCATTGTCAATGTAGTTAATAAATGAGAAAATAACACAATGAGCGAATAACAGCAGGGACCCAGCAGCTCGCCCAGTTGTTTTTTAGTTTCAGAGACGGAGCTCAACTGCGCGCTATGTGGGGGTTGTGGCCCGTCTAGCCCACGCTTACGCTTTTATTAAGCACATGACGAGCCCAGTTGATATATTTTTTTCTTTCTAAAATTGGCTAGCCCAGTTCTTTTTTTGGAGAATACCAAAACCGAGGCCTACTTGCTTTTCTCACCCCTACGGGGCTGTAAATCTTTCAAGACGAGGAGGGATGTAAGTAGTAAGAAATGGGCTTCCCCAGAAAATAGGCTCTAAGTTGTAAGAAATGGGCTGTAAATTTTTAAACCAAAGCCAACCGGCAATTGCATGAAAATATCATTTTTTCAGGATTTCTCTACTCTCTACTCTTATAAAAAACAAAGCCAACTGGCAATCACATTACAATATCATCTTTTCTCCCACAAGATAAACTACTCATACAAATGCATCTTCATGTTCCGTGGAACGAACAGGCATCTTGCTAGTTAAGATTCTAAATTTCATTCATTTTTTTGCGGAGAATTGTTTCTTGAATTTTATTTTGATATATTTTTTTGAAAATTATTTTTAATGTGACTCTAAATTTCGTGATTAAAAGAGTTCGGACCTCATCGAAATATGCAAAATTTCATTGAATTTTTTAGCAGTGCCCAGATTATATGGTCTGTAATGCTAATAAAAAGAATATGGGCTTCAAATATCCTTAAGAATTAGCAATGGGCTATAAATTATTGAAAAAAATGGCTAATGGGTTGTATGATGTTTTCCACAAATTTGGAGGCCGACTTCTAGGCCTACTAAGTTGACGACAACACAGTCCTAAAAAAATTTTGACGCCTACGCAAGGCTTTGTCAACTTAGTCAACACACAGCAGTGACTGTTGGATGTCCATCCAACGGCCGCCGTGCTTCTTCAATCTCTGATCTTCCTGCTCTAGCTACCCAAACCAGTGCCGGCGGGACTGCCTGCTCCCTCCTCCCGTGGCTAGATGTGCTGCCGCCAGGCCATCCCTCTAACCACCCACACATCCTGTTATTTTTTGGCGATGTCAGCCTCACCCCGCAGCCGACCAGTCAACGCTCGTACTCCCCTTAGCATGGGCATCCGCTGCGGTGGCTTCGCCGGCTCCGGGTGGTTCTCTTCCTAGGCCTCGCCCTCGTCCATCGCATTTGTGCTCTCGGTGCGGCAAGGTCAACATGGTCAACAAACAACAGCCATCGAAAGAGGCTGACAGTAGGGGGCCACAGAGGGAAATGCCTCCTTATTACATGCAAAATAATGATTCCTCCACCTGATAGCTGGGACCCACCGGAAGGGCCTCTGTACTTCGCGAAAAAATGTTACCCCCGCTGTCAGCTCGGACCCACCGGAAGTGCCTCCTTATTACGCACAAAAATGAATACTCTCCATGCTAGCTGGGACTCACCTTGGTGGGAGGCTGACTTGTGGGCCTACTAAGTTGACGGGGATGGAGGACTTTGTCAACTTAGTCAATATGAATGATTCTAGCTCCAGTGACCATACGATGTCCATCCAACGGTCGTAGTGCTTCTTCAACCTCTGGTCTTCATGCTCCAGTCGCCCAAATCAGCGCCGGTCGTGTCGCATGCTCCTGCCTCCCGTGGCCGGCTGTGATGAAGTGGAGGCCTCACCGCCTCTACTACTCACACCGCTGTCCAGGCCATCCCTCTACTCACCCACACCCCATGTTATTCTGCGCCAACGGGAGCCTCACACCGCAGCCGAACCGGTGAACCCTCGTACTCCTCTTCGCGTGGGCATCCACTGCTGCATCTTCCCCAACTCCGCATCGGCCCCTTTCTAAGCCTCGTACTCCTCTCGGCGCGGCGTGGTCAATGTGGTCAACTACTGACTTCCATCAAAAGAGTACTGTACATGGAGAGGCTGACAGCTGGGTCCACGGCAGCCGCAAGGAAGTGCCTCCTTATTACGTGCAAAATAATTATTCCTCCACCTAATAGTGGGGACCCGGCGGATGGGCCAGTGTATTTCGCGGAAAAAATGATTCGCCCCCTGACTGCTGGGACCCACCAGCTACATCTTCACACGCAAGGAAGTGCGCCCGGGCAACAAAAAAACGATTCGCCCCCTGACTTCTGGGACCCACCAGCTACATATTCGCACGCAAGGAAGTGCCTGACAGTCGGGACCCACCTGGTCGAAGAGTACATAGTGTTGTCATTCTGGTCGTGAACGTGTACGTACATACTGGTGGACGTCGAGGCGCGTATGTGTCATAGTAGAGGCGCGCACGTAGCATGTACACGTACGCACAGCGGCCAGTGTGCAAGAAAGAAAATACGGCCACGTAGGTACATACGGGCGGGGTCTCGAATGCCTACTCGCGCATATATATGTACGGCCAGGGATCATGTACATGGCTGGGTCAGAACGGAGAAAGAGCGTCCTCGTCGTGTTCATGGGGAGCCAATCGGCTGGGTCGGAACAGAATGCGTCGTTGTGTTCATCGGGAGGGCTTGGACGGAACAGGTAATGGAAACGAGGCATGGCGTACTGCAGAACGGAGGAAACGGCCTTGTGTTCGACCGGCCACGTTCGAAACGGGATCCTGTTCATCGGGAGGGGTCTGGCATACCGCAAAACAGAGGAAACGGACTTGTGTTGGACCTCCTACGGTCGAAACGGGGTCCTGTTGATCAGGAGGGGTGTGGCGTACCGCAAAACAGACGAAACGGACTTGTGTTGGAGCGTTACGGTCGAAAGGGGGTCCTGTTCATCGGGAGGGGTGTGGCGTACCGCAAAACGAGACTCCACGGGATACTGTTCATCTCCACCGTCGACCTCCTCCAGCCTCCACGGGCTAATGTTCATCCACCGTCGACCTCCTCCAGCCTCCACCTACGACTATTCATCCACGGGCTCATGTTCATCCAGCCTCCACCGCGCGCTACTCCACCGGCTACTGTTCAACCACCCCTCTCCACGGGCTCCTGTTCAACCACCCCCCACGGGCTACTGTTCATCCACCCCTCCACCATCTACTGTTCATCCATCCCTCCACAGGGTCGTCCTGTTCATCCATCCCTCCACGGGGTCTTGTTCATCCAGCCCCAACCGACTCGATCGATCGGGGTCCTGT
>NW_025225495.1:0-3774 GCF_018294505.1 Triticum aestivum
AAGTGGAGATACTCGAAGATAAACTCTGTCTCCGACTTTGTAAACTGTCTCCTTGCGTTTAGAATCTGCATAGCTCTTCTGCCTGGACTGGGCTACCTTGAGCCTATCGCGAATCAATTTCACCTTATGTTCCGACTCCTTAATCAAATCCGGTCCAAACAACTGGCGGTCTCCAACTTCATCCCACGACAATGGGGTCCTGCACCTCCTTCCGTACAAGGCTTCAAAAGGGGCCATCTTCAAACTGGATTCATAACTGTTATTGTAAGAGAACTCCGCATATGGCAAATTGTCGTCCCAACTAGATCCATAATCTAGCACACAAGCTCTCAGCATATCCTCCAAAATTTGATTGACTCTCTCGGTCTGTCCATCTGTCTGCGGGTGAAACGCTGTACTGAACTCTAGCCTGGTACCCAAAGTTTCGTGCAACTGATTCCAGAACTTTGAGGTAAACTGGGTTCCTCTATCTGATACAATGCTCCTCGGAACTCCATGCAGACATACGATCCTGGTCATGTATATCTTTGCCAACTTAGCACTGGTGTAAGTGGTCTTCACTGGTATGAAATGAGCTACCTTCGTCAAACGGTCGACTACAACCCAAATCGAGTCTTAGCCTGAACGAGTCATGGGCAATCCCGTAATAAAATCCATGCCTAGCTTATCCCACTTCCATTCAGGTATTGGCAATGGCTGTAACAATCCTGCTGGCTTCTGATGCTCTGCCTTTACTCTCTAACATACATCACAAACTACTACATACTCCGCAATATCCTTCTTCATTCCGGTCCACCAGAAAGTATCCTTCAAATCTAAATACATCTTGGTATTTCCTGGGTGAATCGAATATGGTGAATCATGGGCCTCTTGCAGAATCAACTTCCTGATCTCCGGGTCATTAGGCACATAAACACGGACTTCAAACCATAGGGTATCGTGCTCATCCTCACGAAATCCTTTAGCTTTTCCTTTGCTCATCTTCTCCTTTATGGAGGCAATCTCCTTGTCAATCTTCTGAGCTTCTCTGATCTTATCCATCAAAGTAGACTGAATCTCCAATGCTGCTACATAGCCTCTCAGAACTATCTCTAAACATAGCTCACGAAGGTCCTCGGCTAACTCCTTCGGTAACTCTCCGGTCATGATAGTGTTGACATGGCTCTTACGGCTCAACGCATCGGCTACTACGTTAGCCTTTCTGGGGTGATAATGCAATCTCATATCATAATCCTTGATGAGCTCCAACCATCTCCTTTGCCTGAGATTCAACTCCTTCTGTGTGAAGATGTACTTCAAACTCTTGTGATCCGTGTACACCTCACAATGGTTTCCGATGAGAAAATGTCTCCAAGTCTTCAATGCATGCACTACGGTTGCTAACTCCAAATCATTAGTGGCATAATTTAACTCATAAGGCTTAAGTTGTCGTGGAGCATATGAAACAACTCTTCCCTCCTGCATAAGCACTGCTCCAAGTCCTTGGCGTGAAGCGTCGCAATACACCTCGTAATCCTTGCTCTGATCTGGCAGAATCAACACTGGCGACGTAACCAAACGTTTCTTCAACTCCTGGAAACTAGCTTCACATTCCTCGGTCCATTTGAACTTGGTATCCTTCTTCAACAACTCCTTCATAGGTTTTGCAATCTTTGAGAAATTCTCTATGAATCTCCGGTAGTATCCTGCCAGTCCAAGAAAACTCCGGATCTCTCCAACTGCTGTTGGTGCTACCCAATTTGTCATAGTGACAACCTTGGTGGGATCTACTGCTATTCCTTCTCCGGATATGACATGTCCGAGGAATCCAACTTCTTTCAACCAAAACTCACATTTGTTGAACTTGGCGTATAACTGATGTTCTCTGAGTTTCTCAAGTACCAAATGCAAATGCTCCTTATGCTCCTCTTCATTCTTCGAGTAGACCAAAATATCATCAATGAACACTACGACGAACTTATCCAGAAACTCCATAAACACCTTGTTTCATCATGTTCATGAAATAGGCAGGTGCGTTAGTCAGACCAAATGACATAATGGTATACTCGTACAGCCCATACCTAGTGGTAAAAGCCGTTTTAGGTATATCCTGCTCTCTAATCTTCAACTGATGGTACCCCGATCGCAAATCGATCTTGGAAAATACCTTAGCTTCTTGCAACTGGTCAAACAAATCGTTGATCATCGGCAACGGGTACTTGTTCTTGATGGTCACTTCATTCAGTCTTCGATAATCAACAACCATCCTTAATGATCGATCCTTCTTTTCCACTAGAAGCACTGGCGATCCCCAAGGTGAAGAACTTGGGCGAATATAGCCTTTATCGAGTAACTCCCTAATCTGCTTCTTAATTTCCTCTAAATCTTGTGCGGGCATTCTGTACGGTCTCTTAGATATCGGCCCTGTGCCTGGCAAAAGCTCAATCAAAAACTCAATGTCTCTATCCGGGGGCATGCCTGGAAATTCTTCCGGGAATACATCAGGGAAATCCCTCACCACTGGTACTTCCTCCTGCACAACTCCTGATAAGGAATTGACTTGCATCCTCTTCGGCTCATGTCTTGATACATACTTGATCCTTCTCCCTTCTGGGGTGGTAAGCAAAATCGACTTACTGGCGCAATCGATGTTTCCTCCATAGATCGATAGCTAATCCATACCCAGAATTACATCCACACCTTGGGATTCCAAAATGATTAAATATGAGGGAAAAACATGCCTACCTATGCTCAATGGCACTTGAAAACATCCTCGATTGGCCATATACTCCACTCCTCGTGAGCTTACTAACATAGGTGTTCTAAGAACTTTGGTAGGAAGTTTATACTTATCCACAAATCCCCTTGATATGTATGAATGCAATGCACCAGTATCAAAAAGTATGATTGCAGTAAATGACTTAACCAAAAACTTACCTATTACCGCATCTGGCTGGGCTTCAACCTCCTCCACGTTAACGTGGTTCACCTGTCCCCTGTTGAAAGGGTTCGGCTTCTTCCCAGAGCTTCCATTGCCATTTCCATTCTAGGCTTCAGGACATTCATTGGCATAATGTCCAGTCTTCTGATACTTAAAGCAAGTGACTTGTCTCAGGTCCCTCTTAGCTGGAATTGATGGGTTGGTACGGTTCTGGCCGTTGCTTCCTCCATTACCATTCCCATTCTTGGGGCCATTATGATTATGCGAGCTACCTCCTCCATGGGTATGCTGAAAATGTCCTCCCCGTTTCGGGGTAAAACGTGGCTTCTGCTAGCTCCAGAATTGTACTTCCCTTGTCCATACTAACTCTTGCGGTTTTCAATCTGCTGCTGCTTCCCTTCAATCATAAGAGCACGGTCTACCAACTCCTGGTAGTTGTTGAAAGTTGCTACCATCAACTGCATGCTCAGCTCATCATTCAGTCCTTCCAGAAACTTCTCCTGCTTAGCTACATCGGTAGCAACGTCATCAGGGGCATAACGTGCTAATTTACTAAAGTCATCCACATACTGGCCAACTGTCCTTCCTCCTTGGCGCAAGTTGCGAAACTCACGCTTCTTCATGGACATAGCTCCTGCTGAAACATGGGCGGTACGGAAAGCCTGCTGAAATTGATCCCATGTGACAGTGTCAATAAGATAAGTGGCTGTGAAATTCTCCCACCATGATGATGCGGGTCCTTCCAGCTGATGTGCGGCAAAACGCACCCTCTCCGCATCTGTGCATCCTGCAGTGGTCAACTCTCTTGCTGTCTTGCGGAGCCAATCATCTGCAACAATCGTCTCAGTGCTGCT
>NW_025225496.1:0-3564 GCF_018294505.1 Triticum aestivum
AACCATCTAAATATTATCTTCACAACTCATGTGAATATAGGAGTAGTAACCATTTACATACGATCTCAAATTCAAATATATGTATCCATTTTATGTTGAATTCAAATCACAATACATGTATGCTCTAGCTATATGTTCGGAATCTAAACCATGTATGATACTACGTACAATGTGTTTAACACGCACAACACACACAAGCACCATTTAGACTAGTAAGGTACACGTGCACTGCACGCATGAGATTTGGTAACCAAAATATAAATAAACACCACATTGTAGCATGTAAGCTTTGAGTCATATACGCATGATGTAGATGTTCGTTTAATTCTTATATTTCATCTCATTCAAAATCAATTAGTTTTTATAAGAAGGCTAATATATTTTAAGATTCATGGAATTGTGCATTGTAAAGCATGAAGTAAAAACAAATAATGGCAATTCATGTAGAATTTTTTTGGCCAATTATGATACAAAAGATTCTAGAACAAAGGAGAAGTTCTTGTGTTTTGAGGTTTGTGCATTTTGCTTAAGTTCAACCATGGAGTATTCTAGATTGTACATGTGGCAAAATCTGGTGCATTGTAGATGATATCCAACGGCCAGTTGTGCTAGGATGAAGGCTCCAAACCTTCCCTTTTCATGTAAATTTGATGATAATAAAACCTTGGCTTCTTATGCCAATGGTATATATGATTACTGTGATGTGGTACAAAAATAAGAATTCGTTGCTTTTATGGGTACTTATGAAATTGAATCTTTGTTTGGAAAGTGTGAAAATTATGATGATGATGTTTACAGACCTGAAAATTATGCTTAACTTAAATATCGATATGACAATTATGAGAGAATTATGAATATAATTCCGATATTGATGCGTTTTATTGAGAAAGTCTCCGCTGTCCAAGAAGAGACTAATATTTTGTAGGAATCTATGGAAGAAGAAATAGATGACATTGTGAGCTCATTAGATGAAAAAGATGACGAGGAGAGCGAAGAACGAAAGGAGGAAGAGCAGATTAGCTACCCGCGCCCTTCTAATGAGAGTAAATCTTCAACTCATACATTGTTTAATTTCCCTTCGTGCTTACCGAAGGATGACTATGATGATTGCTATGGTCCCTTGGATCCGTTTGAAATATCCCTTTTTGATGAACTTGATGCTTGCTATGCTTGTGCCCATGATGCCATTATGAATTATGCTTATGGAGATGAACTTGCTATAGTTCCTTATGTTAAGAATGAAATTGTTGCTATTGCACCCACACATGATAATCCTATTATCTTTTTGAATTCTCCCAACTACACTATATTGGAAAAGCTTGCGCTTAGTAAGGACTATATTGATGGGTTGCGTTCTACTTGCACATGATGATTTTGATAAATATAATATGCATGTGCTTGCTGCTCCTACGTGCAATTATTATGAGAGAGGAACTACATATCCGCCTCTCTATGTTTCCAGTACGATAAAATTCCAATAAACTGTTTATACTATGCATTGGCCTTTACTTCGTGTGCCTGAATTGTTCTTTTATGACATGCCGATGCATAGGAAGAGAGTTAGACTTCGTGTGTGCATGATATATGTTACTTTGTGCTCACTGCTAAATCACAAATCATTGTTAATTAAAACTGGCTTTGATATACCTTGGGATCCGGGTGGATCCATTACTTGAGCACTATATGCCTAGCTTAATGGCTTTAAAGAAAGCGTTGCCAGGGAGACGACCCAGAAGTTTTAGAGAGTCATTTTTTCGGTTGCGTTCTTTTAAAAAGTTTATAAAAACAAAAAAATATAGAGGGGAACCTAAAACTTTTCAAAAAGAAAAGCGAAAGTGAGAAAGACGAGCATTGTTAAAGTGGGAGCTAGCCTTGAACTTTGTTCATGCCCATGGAAACTTTGTGAACCTTGTATACATAAACTTTTCAACAAAATAAATTATCCCCTTGTACAATTCCTTTTTACTATAAAAATAATGTGCCAAAATTTGCCTTTAGGATGATTAGATTGCTTGTTTGGGATGTGCAGTGCAAAAACAGAAACTTTGGCTGTAGTGCTTGAATTTTGTTAGTTAATTTTTTGGTCAAAAATTGGCACAAAATAAAAAAGGGGGCCAATAAACCAGGGCACATGCAAGATGATCAATTTTTTCCTGGGTTACTGTTGATGACCTTTGTACTACTCCCTCCGTTTCTTTTTAGTTTGCATATAAGATTTGGTCAAAGTCAAACTTTGTATAATTTGAATAGCTTTGTAGGAAAATATATCAACATCCACACTATGAAATCAATAATATTAGATGCATGATGAAATTAATTTTCATAACATATAATTTTTGTATTTGAGATGTTAATATTTTTTTCTATAGAATTAGTCAAACTTTACAAAGTTTGACTTTGACCAAATCTTATATGCGGACTGAAAAGAAATGGAGGTAGTATTTAAATATGGATGGAGTGGAGTAGTACTATCTTTATCTTAGCCCTGTAGGCTCTCCCAGTGCCTACGCCTGCCTTCCCGCCTCGCCCACTGGGATCCCGCCATGGATAATCCCTTAGGTCCCAGGATCCCGCGGGCTACTCTCTCACTGCGGCCCGCAACACTGCGACCTTTGAGCGAAACCCACATGTGTTTCAGAGGGGATCCATTGCTCTGGAATCACAGATCAGTTGCGTCGGAGGACATGCCAGGGCTGCGTTTCAGGTGGTGGGTAGCAAGGGAAAATCGGATCGAGGAAGCATCACATCAATTAGAGACAAGTTCGAAGGAGCTGCACCTGGTGAAGCACAAGGCAGATGCACAAGTCAATCTCAGGGGAGAGATGCTGAGGGATGCCAGCATCTGTCAGTGGTGCTTTGATTTCGAGCTGGGGCTAATGCCAAAGATCATATTCACGGAGTCGAGTACGGAGGAAAGAACGTGCATGCCTGCGGAATGGCATGAGCAGCCGGTGCAACTATTCAAATGGGCGGTAGGAGAAGCCAAACCCTAGAAACCAGCTGCGGCGGTGCCACTGGGCATGCATCGTAGGCGAGGTGAGGTGCCCTCCTTCCCCGCTAGCGATGCAGTGACCTACTCGGTTGCTGCTGTAGTGAACTTGCAACACCATGTTAGCTTGCAACCTACAATCATTCCATCTATATGTATTGTATTCCTGTGAAAATACTTGGTCATTTGAAATAAGATGGTAATAGATTTATCACTAGTTTTTTAATGCTTGGTTGTGACAATCACCCGAAGCCACAACTAGAAGTCTCCATCGCGTAATACTTACGGTCCGTCGCACCAACAGACGGTCGGTCGCACCCGCATCTCACCGAAGGGACACGCACCGGCTTGGTCTGACATGTACGACCAGTTACATCACTGACTTGTGCGACCACATTTGAGTAGTAGTACTTTAAATTTATGTTCCACTAAACTCATCGGGAGCCATTTCAGGCCTCGAAACCAAAACCATCAATTAATATGTAGTGTGTTCCCATCACATTCCAAAGTACTACTACCATGCTATAATTAAGTGCAAACCTGCTCACACCTACTACCTCCGTCCTGGTTTTTTT
>NW_025225497.1:0-3211 GCF_018294505.1 Triticum aestivum
TGTGGACCACGTCGTCGGGGAAGAGGCTCTGGCTGGGTGGCCGATGGAGGAGGGTGTGGGGCTTCGCGAGTTTTCGCGGCCTCGGTGTATGAGTGGGTCGGCTTATGGGATGGGAGGGGGGAACCATTGCTTAGGGACGCGCTTGTCCGAAATGTGGGGTAAGTTACGAAAGTACCCCTACCGATTTGAGCTAGGCGGTCCTTTCGGTTCAGGGGTATCACGGGCATTTTGCGTGTCGGGATTTCGCAGGAGGTGGGAGTTTTCGCGCGGGTTGTAATTTTGGGATAGCAAGGCGCGGGTTGAGATGGAGGGAGTGTTCGGAGCACAACGAGACAAAGATATATCTTAAATATTTCGGGGGTAAAAAGGTATGGATTGAAGAGGCGGGAGTTTCGCAACATGATAGACAGAGATGCTAGCTTGAAATTTCGGCATAACAAGGCGCGGCTTGAAATTTCGGGAGAACAAGCTTAACGTGTAAAAAAAGACAATTCACACCTCATCACTCGAGAGAGCCATGTCCCGTTTTACTATATTACCAAAAATGCATTCAAATGCAACAACAAAAAACCAAAAAAATCAGGACAACTAACATAACGTGTATAGTACCAAAACAATTTGCACTTCCCTCAACAATAAAAAAACAATTCATGGTGTCTAGCATATGGACTAAATTTGAGTACATTTTCCCCGTTTGAATGGGATTGTACTCGGGTTAGTTATATAACCATCTAAATATTATCTTCACAACTCATGTGAATATAGGAGTAGTAACCATTTACATACGATCTCAAATTCAAATATATGTATCCATTTTATGTTGAATTCAAATCACAATACATGTATGCTCTAGCTATATGTTCGGAATCTAAACCATGTATGATACTACGTACAATGTGTTTAACACGCACAACACACACAAGCACCATTTAGACTAGTAAGGTACACGTGCACTGCACGCATGAGATTTGGTAACCAAAATATAAATAAACACCACATTGTAGCATGTAAGCTTTGAGTCATATACGCATGATGTAGATGTTCGTTTAATTCTTATATTTCATCTCATTCAAAATCAATTAGTTTTTATAAGAAGGCTAATATATTTTAAGATTCATGGAATTGTGCATTGTAAAGCATGAAGTAAAAACAAATAATGGCAATTCATGTAGAATTTTTTTGGCCAATTATGATACAAAAGATTCTAGAACAAAGGAGAAGTTCTTGTGTTTTGAGGTTTGTGCATTTTGCTTAAGTTCAACCATGGAGTATTCTAGATTGTACATGTGGCAAAATCTGGTGCATTGTAGATGATATCCAACGGCCAGTTGTGCTAGGATGAAGGCTCCAAACCTTCCCTTTTCATGTAAATTTGATGATAATAAAACCTTGGCTTCTTATGCCAATGGTATATATGATTACTGTGATGTGGTACAAAAATAAGAATTCGTTGCTTTTATGGGTACTTATGAAATTGAATCTTTGTTTGGAAAGTGTGAAAATTATGATGATGATGTTTACAGACCTGAAAATTATGCTTAACTTAAATATCGATATGACAATTATGAGAGAATTATGAATATAATTCCGATATTGATGCGTTTTATTGAGAAAGTCTCCGCTGTCCAAGAAGAGACTAATATTTTGTAGGAATCTATGGAAGAAGAAATAGATGACATTGTGAGCTCATTAGATGAAAAAGATGACGAGGAGAGCGAAGAACGAAAGGAGGAAGAGCAGATTAGCTACCCGCGCCCTTCTAATGAGAGTAAATCTTCAACTCATACATTGTTTAATTTCCCTTCGTGCTTACCGAAGGATGACTATGATGATTGCTATGGTCCCTTGGATCCGTTTGAAATATCCCTTTTTGATGAACTTGATGCTTGCTATGCTTGTGCCCATGATGCCATTATGAATTATGCTTATGGAGATGAACTTGCTATAGTTCCTTATGTTAAGAATGAAATTGTTGCTATTGCACCCACACATGATAATCCTATTATCTTTTTGAATTCTCCCAACTACACTATATTGGAAAAGCTTGCGCTTAGTAAGGACTATATTGATGGGTTGCGTTCTACTTGCACATGATGATTTTGATAAATATAATATGCATGTGCTTGCTGCTCCTACGTGCAATTATTATGAGAGAGGAACTACATATCCGCCTCTCTATGTTTCCAGTACGATAAAATTCCAATAAACTGTTTATACTATGCATTGGCCTTTACTTCGTGTGCCTGAATTGTTCTTTTATGACATGCCGATGCATAGGAAGAGAGTTAGACTTCGTGTGTGCATGATATATGTTACTTTGTGCTCACTGCTAAATCACAAATCATTGTTAATTAAAACTGGCTTTGATATACCTTGGGATCCGGGTGGATCCATTACTTGAGCACTATATGCCTAGCTTAATGGCTTTAAAGAAAGCGTTGCCAGGGAGACGACCCAGAAGTTTTAGAGAGTCATTTTTTCGGTTGCGTTCTTTTAAAAAGTTTATAAAAACAAAAAAATATAGAGGGGAACCTAAAACTTTTCAAAAAGAAAAGCGAAAGTGAGAAAGACGAGCATTGTTAAAGTGGGAGCTAGCCTTGAACTTTGTTCATGCCCATGGAAACTTTGTGAACCTTGTATACATAAACTTTTCAACAAAATAAATTATCCCCTTGTACAATTCCTTTTTACTATAAAAATAATGTGCCAAAATTTGCCTTTAGGATGATTAGATTGCTTGTTTGGGATGTGCAGTGCAAAAACAGAAACTTTGGCTGTAGTGCTTGAATTTTGTTAGTTAATTTTTTGGTCAAAAATTGGCACAAAATAAAAAAGGGGGCCAATAAACCAGGGCACATGCAAGATGATCAATTTTTTCCTGGGTTACTGTTGATGACCTTTGTACTACTCCCTCCGTTTCTTTTTAGTTTGCATATAAGATTTGGTCAAAGTCAAACTTTGTATAATTTGAATAGCTTTGTAGGAAAATATATCAACATCCACACTATGAAATCAATAATATTAGATGCATGATGAAATTAATTTTCATAACATATAATTTTTGTATTTGAGATGTTAATATTTTTTTCTATAGAATTAGTCAAACTTTACAAAGTTTGACTTTGACCAAATCTTATATGCGGACTGAAAAGAAATGGAGGTAGTATTTAAATATGGATGGAGTGGAGTAGTACTATCTTTATCTTAGCCC
>NW_025225498.1:0-2312 GCF_018294505.1 Triticum aestivum
CTATTAATGCCATGCTATGCTAGTAGACGTGGATTGGGTGAGTGTATCCATGACAGATATGAGATTGTTAATAAATGGTTTATTTAAGGTGGCAACTTTAATACACATCTGGGTGCATTGAGGCACCTGGGTATTCCAGGATTGCCTGTTTTTCTTTATGGACCGCCACCCAGGCTCAAAGGGATCATAAGATTGTTCATGCTAGAAACTTCCGTGTGCAGCCACAAGCTACTATGGGCTCTAGCATAGTTGATTAAGTCGTGTGAACTCTTACAATGGTAGACTAGCATATGTAGGGGAAAGTAGGTGTAACGGTCTACCCGTCGTAAGGTGCAAACGCTTTTGAAAGACTATGTCTAGGTCATCCATTTCTCAAACACCATGTAGTGCGAGAAAACCAACGGAGAAGATCGAGTCTTGTGGGGAAAAGTGTGCAAACCTCTGCAGAGTGTACAAACTAATCATGGTTAGCCGTGTCCCCGGTTATGGACATTTTGAGTATCTAGTACTTGGATTATCATGTGAATCTCATCATGTTACTTTAACTAATATTGTTGGGTTTTAAATGATGATGCTTAATTGGGATTGAGAATGCTGTCAACCATTCTCAATGTTTAACAACCACCATGATAGTTAAATAAAATGTATTCCTTTGTAGTAGGAAAAAATTGGCTTTACGCAAAACTGTAACCATAGAGCTTTCCACCAGCCATATTATGCATGTAGTGTAGTTTTATTCTATTCATTACTCTGTATGTGTTACATTGCCAGCATATTCCATGTGCTGACCCATTTTCGGGCTGCAACGTTCATGTTGCAGACTTTTCAGACGACGAGTAAGATGCCTTAGGATCGTGGTTCTATACTCAGTGATGCCGTTGGAGTTCATGGACTCACTTATCTTCCAAGCCTTCCGCTGTTATCGTTATTAGATGGCCTTAAGCCATATTTATTGTAATAAGTTCTCTTTTGAGACATTCGATGTAATACGTGTGTGATTGCTTCTCTTGTATAAATCCTTCAAGTACTGTGCTTGTCAGTATTACTGATCCAGGGATGGCACTGATGCATAGATGGTATCAGAGCACACGCTGACTGTAGGACACGACCACTAAGTTAAAGCCCTAGATCACTACTCACTCCTCTCATTTCTGACTCCTCATCTTTTCTACTCTCTTTTAGGATGGCGGATGCAAGGAACAAGTTCACGCAACCATATGAAGATACACCCTTTGGACGCCACTTGAAGGAAGTCACTAAATATCTGAACATCGGAGTACCAAGCTTCACCAGGACCTACAACGCCACTTTACCAGAAGAGGAGCGTTGGATGATTCAAGTTCAAGTTCCAGGAAGGACATTCATGCCCGTCACTGAGCCAATAGAGTTTTCCTTTGATGCACCAACCTGGAGTCTAGGAAAGAGCAGGGCAGCTCACATCACCATGGGACGCATTGGAGAAGTTTACCACAAGGATCTCAAGGATACTATCTACCAGATTTGTGGGCGCAGAGATGATCAATGGGAGATGATCAGTACTAGGAAGTATAGATCAATTGCAGCTATCATACAGGAGTTAAACCAGCACATTCGTCGCCAGGAGAACCAGATGTGCGCGGGCATGATTGATCTGAAGAAGGCCATGACCAAGATCACGGAACTGGAAGAAGAACTCAAGTCTACACACGATGGATATGAGGAGGAAATAGCAACACTAGTGGAGAAGAACGATGATCTGAAGAAGAAGCTAAAAGTATTCATGGGATTTCCCGCAACTGGAGGAGAAGATGAAGATTGCACCTATCCAGAGAACTACATCATCATCGACGACACCGACTCAGACCCAGAAGATAGCAATGATGACTATGTTGATGAAGCTGGAGCAGATATCATGGAGTCTTCATCGGACCAGTTTTTCTAGTCGACCACCATAACAGTAGTAGTATTCCCCCATGTATCTAGTATAGTCCGAGCACTTTTGTAACGATAGATAGACCGTTGTATGCCCTTGCTTCATTGAATGAACTGATTTTGTTTGCATTTGTCTCGTGTGCATATGGGTAGTGTTTTCCCTCTAGACCTCATTCTATTTCTATATTCTCATCTTTTCTAAACCCTCAGATGCCTCCGGGTCGTGACAATGGATTTGCTTTCCCACCGGAGCTCACTTAGTTGATCCAGCACTAGAATGCCTTGATGAAGTTGCTAGTCTAGAATCAGAATCAGGGGAACAACAACAACAACAACCCACCACCACCACCACCTGTTGATTACTTAACCCGTTTTCTTAGGCTGAATCCGCCGGTGTTCTC
>NW_025225499.1:0-1571 GCF_018294505.1 Triticum aestivum
GAAATCGAAAAACATGTCCACATGCTTAGAGAGAGAGGTGTCGATAAAAACAAAATACAGACATAGAAGCATCATGTAAATTATTATAACAACAACAAACCTTGACATAAAACTTTTATCATAGAACTTTCATCATAGACTTCTCATGAACAAGTAACAATTCATCACAACGTCAAAGTATAAAGCATAAACTCTATTGAAAACCAACAAACTATGTTCTCAGTCAACTTCGCAACTACAATTCATCATCTTTTCAGGAAGGGTCATGTATCGGAGCCTTTTTGGCAAGTCCACATACTCAACCATCATATAGTCTTCTATGATTGCTAACACTCACCGCATACACATGAGCAAAACATTTCAACCACACACCTAGAAAGATAGGGGCTTATAGTTTTGCCTCCCAACATACTCACCTCAAGGTTGATGTCAACAATAATAACTCGTGCTACCCATATCCAACTGGATATATGTGCCTCGATCTTTCCTCACTACATGATGCTTGCCAAAAGAGAAAAAAATAAAACGGAATAGAGAGAAAAACTTTGACTCTTGCATGAAAGTAAATACATAAAAGTAAAAGATAGGCCCTTCACAGAGGGAAGCAGAGGTTGCCATGCGCTTTTTGGTTGTATGCTTAATCCCTTGGTGCAAACGAACGTCACGTTATATTTCCCCTTATGATAGCAACCATTATTATGTAGTCTGTCGCTTTTATTCTTTGCCATCACAAGTTCGTACAACGCTCAATTTTCTCTTACACTAAATGATCTAACAATTTTAGAAGCAATTTTTATTACCTTATTGCATCGATGACAACTTACTTGAAGGATCTTACTCAATCCTTAGGTAGGTATGGTGGACTCTTGAAAATAAGATTTGGGTTTAAGGGTTTTTGGATGCACAAGTAGTATCTCTACTTGGTGCGGAATTTTTGGCTATCAAAGATGGGGGGCAAGCACCACATGTCTATGACAATATAACTTCTATGTGAATATGAACAAACATAAATCATTATGTTGTCTTCCTTGTCCAACGTCAACAATTTTGGTATATAATATTTTGATGGGGGCTCACAATCACAAAAGATTTCCAAGATAGTGTATTTGCACGTGAATCTTATCTTCTCTTATTAATTCTTTCATGAGTTGCATCATTGACCAATGCTATGTTTGTCAATCTCCAATAAAATTTTCTACTTATACTTTTCCTTATGTGGTGTCATTACTTACCATAAGATTAGCATGATCTTCTTCATTTATTTCCTTTCTTATTATTGCACAAGAAAGTAAAGAAAGCAAAACTCAAATAAAACTTTATTATATATCTCGCATACGATTACAAGGATAGATCACTAAGCAAACTTTCAAAAGAAAGGATCGAACTAAATTTTTATTCATCTAAAGCAAAAGATAACTATGGATCAAACTAAGGTAAATAAAGGCAAAAGATAGTGGAGGTGATACCGGGACACCTCCCCCAAGCTTGGCACAAGCCAAAGGGAGTGCCCATACCCGATACTCAATTTTCTTTGGGTGATGAAGAAGGTATTGGTGGTGATGAAGTAGTGG
>NW_025225500.1:0-20446 GCF_018294505.1 Triticum aestivum
AAAATGTTATTGCTGATGCATTGTCTCGTCGCTATACTATGCTTTCACAACTTGACTTCAAAATATTTGGTTTGGAGACCATCAAAGATCAATATGTGCATGATGCTGATTTTAAAGATGTAATGCAGAATTGTAAAGAAGGAAGAATGTGGAACAAGTTTGTTGTTAACGATGGATTTGTGTTTCGTGCTAACAAGCTATGCATTCCAGCTAGCTCCATTCGTCTTTTGTTGTTGCAGGAGGCGCATGGAGGAGGATTAATGGGACACTTTGGCGTGAAGAAGACGGAGGACGTACTTGCTACACATTTCTTTTGGCCAAAGATGAGACGGGATGTTGAGCGTTTTATTGCTCGCTGCACTACATGTCAAAAAGCTAAGTCACGACTCAATCCTCATGGTTTATATATGCCTTTGCCTGTACCTAGTGTTCCTTGGGAGGATATATCCATGGACTTTGTTTTAGGTTGACCTCGAACAAAAAAGGGGAGGGATAGCATATTTGTTGTCGTGGATAGATTCTCGAAAATGGCACACTTTATACCATGTCATAAAAGCGATGATGCTGTTAATGTTGCTGATTTGTTCTTTCGTGAAATTATTCGCTTGCATGGTGTACCAAATACTATTGTTTCAGATCGTGATACTAAATTTCTTAGCCACTTTTGGAGATGTTTATGGGCTAAGTTGGGGACTAAACTGCTTTTTAGTACTACTTGTCACCCCCAAACTGATGGACAAACTGAAGTAGTCAATAGAACGTTGTCTACTATGCTTAGGGCTGTTTTGAAGAATAATAAGAAAATGTGGGAGGAATGCTTGCCTCATATTGAATTTGCTTATAATCGTTCATTGCATTCTACTACTAAGATGTGCCCTTTTGAAGTTGTGTATGGTTTCCTACCTCGTGCACCTATTGATTTGTTGCCTCTTCCATCTTCGGAGAAGGTTAATTTTGATGCTAAACAACGTGCTGAATTGATTTTAAAAATGCATGAGTTAACTAAGGAAAACATTGAGTGCATGAATGCTAAATATAAACTTGCTGGAGATAAGGGTAGAAAACATGTTGTGTTTGCACCTGGAGATCTTGTTTGGTTACATTTGCGTAAGGATAGATTTCCTGATTTGCGCAAATCAAAGCTAATGCCACGTGCTGATGGTCCCTTTAAGGTGTTAGAGAAAATAAATGATAATGCATATAAACTTGAGCTGCCTGCAGATTTTGGGGTTAGTGCCACTTTTAACATTGCAGATTTGAAGCCTTATTTGGGTGAGGAAGATGAACTTCCATCGAGGACGACTTCATTTCAAGAAGGGGAGGATGATGAGGACATCAATACAATTGTTACACCCACAGCCCCTGCTGCTATACATACTGGACCAATTACTAGAGCTCGTGCACGCCAACTAAGTTACCAGGTACTTTCGTTTCTTGGTAATGATTCTAATGTTCATGAGAATATGATGCTGCCTAAATTGGATACATTTGTTTTGCTTACAAATGAAGGGTCTAGCTTGGAGAAGGATGAACATTGGAGCAAGAACAAGCATGGAGATGATGGCATGCGCAAGGGGAACAAGAACGGAGTTACAAGTGATGATTTATGGACTTTGAAGCCACCATAATGGGTGCATGAAGCCTTGGACGAAATATACAAGATGCCACTTCATAAATTTCGTCCCGAGGCTATTTTAGGTGCTGCGTCACCTTATTATTGGGCCAGGCCCATGTAATTTCGAAATACATAAGTATAGGCTATTTTTAGAGTCCGTATGTGCGGGGAAACAAGAGATAGGGTTGATTTCGGACCCCTCCACCAAGGGCCACGAAATTCCCCCCTCTTCCTCCATATATACAGCCCTTAGGGCATCGTTTAGACTTTGGGATTTGTTTAGTTAAAAGTTAGCCATTGCAACTTCGTGTACTTCGTTTGTGTCCAACGACCAGACCAAGACCGCTTACGGATCCCCATCTTTATCAAAACTTCATATATACTCGCAATATTCAGATTGCTTTTATCATATTCTTGCTTGTGCTTCGATTGCTTGCAGGAATAGACCTTCGTGGTCAGGTTGACCGTGCTTCCGGCGTGGTCAATAACCTCAGGAGATTGGTTTAGCGATTGCTAAGGCGCAACGTCGTGCACGTTTGTCGTCGGATCGTCAAAGTCGTCTCCACCAAATCGATAGTTATCATCTCATCGAAAGATCGGGACACCCCGCCTCTATCAGCAGTAGCAGCGGCACCAGAATTTTGTCCTGGCTCAATAGGAACACGCTGTGCTCGTCCATACTGATTCGGAAGGGGGCGTAGTTGTTGTTGTTGCAGAGGTGCGACAGGTGCAGCCGGTGGTGGAAGACGCACAAGCAGTTCATTAAATCTGTTATCGTGCTTTGTTTCGAACGTCTTCTCAAGGCCAGTGATCTTCTCCATGGCCTCTTCAAAATTGTTCAGCACATCTTGTACCTGTTCAGTCATCATTTGCTGAAACTTATCATGAAGCTCCTTGTTCGATAAGTTCTCCCAGTCAATCTCGTCGGCTTGTGATCCTGGCATGGTTAGCAGCAATAGAAACACACAAGAATATGATCCTACAGACTACTAAGAAGTGGTGGTGGTGTATCACAAATCCGTCAAGCAAATCTCAAATTCTTACCAGTTCTTACCCAGCAGCAGGCGGTGATCGGCAACCGTTGTAGTCAAAAACTCTCAAAGCTTGGATAGAGCGATTACCAGGGAGAGTCAAACACACGACGTAGATGTATGTGGAGCTGGGAAGGCTTATAGTATGGTAGCAAAAAGGGTCAGCAATAATCAATTCAGAGATGCGAAGTTGAATAAACGCTCAACGACGGTACTGTGCTGGTCCTAGGCTAGACTGTGCTAGAGACGCGAGCCTAGAATACCAACAAAATCACGGCGCGGCACGTAAACAAGGGAAAAGCACACTCTGAAATTTTTCTTTTCGCTCTCTTTTTTTTTGCGCTCTTTTTTTTTGCGCTGCTTTTTTTTTGCGAAAAAACACTATAATGGCGAGTGTCTCAAAACTCCTCCTAGGTCAAACTGACAGGATGGGCACGAAATTTTTTTTTTGACAATTTTTTTTTTCGACTGCCCGGACCCAAAAACTGGAAACGGGTCAAAAAAAACTTCCTATAATGGCACCTGTCTCAAAACACTCAGAAACACCTAAAAAAATGATATCCAGAATTTTTTTCGAAAAATGCGTTTTCGAAAAATTTTGGGCCTAAACGGAGCGTGGCTACCCGACTCTTTTTTTTTCGAAACCTACTCCGGCAACGAAACACGAATCGGAATCTAGATGGATCTCGAAAACAAACCTAATATGACAAGAACTCGGAGTGTGATAGAGGCAAAGGTGTCCCGTCTTTCGATGAGATGGTGGATTTCGCTTTGGTGGAAGTCGACTTTGACGATCCGACTACGAACGTGCGAGGACGTCGCGCCTTAGCAATCGCTAAACCAACTCCGAGAGGTTATTGACCACGCCGGAGCACGATCAACCTGACCACGAGGGTCTGTTTCCTGCGAGCAAACGAAGAACAAGCAAGAAACTGAGATTGCAATCTGGATATTGCGAATATAAGATGAAAGCTTTATTGATCAAGGTGGGGTTCTGTGACGCCTTTGTCTGGTCGTTGAACACAAACGAAGTACGCGAAGTTGCAGCTATGGCGAACTTTTAATCTAAACAAAACCCAAAGTCTAAACGATGCCCTAAAGGCTGTATATATGGAGGAAGAGGGGGGGAATTTCGTGGCCCTTGGTGGAGGGGTCCGAAATCAACCCTATGTCTTGTTTCCCCACACATACGGACTCTAAAAATAGCCTATACTTATGTATTTCCAAATTACATGGGCCTGGCCCAATAATAAGGTGACGCAGCACCTAA
Organism: Triticum aestivum; assembly: GCF_018294505.1. NCBI lineage: Eukaryota > Viridiplantae > Streptophyta > Magnoliopsida > Poales > Poaceae > Triticum > Triticum aestivum. The sequence continues at coordinate 3,917 of NW_025225500.1, forward strand.
AATAGCCTCGGGACGAAATTTATGAAGTGGCATCTTGTATATTTCGTCCAAGGCTTCATGCACCCATTATGGTGGCTTCAAAGTCCTGAAATCATCACTTGTAACTCCGTTCTTGTTCCCCTTGCGCATGCCATCATCTCCATGCTTGTTCTTGCTCCAATGTTCATCCTTCTCCAAGCTAGGCCCTTCATTTGTAAGCAACACAAATGTATCCAATTTAGGCAGCATCATATTCTCATGAACATTAGAATCATTACCAAGAAACGAAAGTACCTGGTAATTTAGTTGGCGTGCACGAGCTCTAGTAATTGGTCCAGTATGTATAGCAGCAGGGGCTGTGGGTGTAACAATTGTATTGATGTCCTCATCATCCTCCCCTTCTTGAAATGAAGTCGTCCTCGACGGAAGTTCATCTTCCTCACCCAAATAAGGCTTCAAATCTGCAATGTTAAAAGTGGGACTAACCCCAAAATCTGCAGGCAGCTCAAGTTTATATGCATTATCATTTATTTTCTCTAACACCTTAAAGGGACCATCAGCACGTGGCATTAACTTTGATTTGCGCAAATCAGGAAATCTATCCTTACGCAAATGTAACCAAACAAGATCTCCAGGTGCAAACACAACATGTTTTCTACCCTTATCTCCAGCAGGTTTATATTTAGCATTCATGCGCTCAATGTTTTCCTTAGTTAACTCATGCATTTTTAAAATCAATTCAGCACGTTGTTTAGCATCAAAATTAACCTTCTCCGAAGATGGAAGAGGCAACAAATCAATAGGTGCACAAGGTAGGAAACCATACACAACTTCAAAAGGGCACATCTTAGTAGTAGAATGCAATGAACGATTATAAGCAAATTCAATATGAGGCAAGCATTCCTCCCACATTTTCTTATTATTCTTCAAAACAGCCCTAAGCATAGTAGACAACGTTCTATTGACTACTTCAGTTTGTCCATCAGTTTGGGGGTGACAAGTAGTACTAAAAAGCAGTTTAGTCCCCAACTTAGCCCATAAACATCTCCAAAAGTGGCTAAGAAATTTAGTATCACGATCTGAAACAATAGTATTTGGCACACCATGCAAGCGAATAATTTCACGAAAGAACAAATCAGCAACATTAACAGCATCATCGCTTTTATGACATGGTATAAAGTGTGCCATTTTCGAGAATCTATCCACGACAACAAATATGCTATCCCTCCCCTTCTTTGTTCGAGGTAAACCTAAAACAAAGTCCATAGATATATCCTCCCAAGGAACACTAGGTACAAGTAACGGCATATATAAACCATGAGGATTGAGTCGTGACTTAGCTTTTTGACATGTAGTGCAGCGAGCAATAAAACGCTCAACATCCCGTCTCATCTTTTGCCAAAAGAAATGTGTAGCAAGTACGTCCTCCGTCTTCTTCACGCCAAAGTGTCCCATTAATCCTCCTCCATGCGCCTCCTGCAACAACAAAAGACGAACGGAGCTAGCTGGAATGCATAGCTTGTTAGCACGAAACACAAATCCATCGTTAACAACAAACTTGTTCCACATTCTTCCTTCTTTACAATTCTGCATTACATCTTTAAAATCAGCATCATGCACATATTGATCTTTGATGGTCTCCAAACCAAATATTTTGAAGTCAAGTTGTGAAAGCATAGTATAGCGACGAGACAATGCATCAGCAATAACATTTTCTTTTCCCTTCTTGTGTTTAATGACATAAGGGAAAGTCTCAATGAATTCAACCCATTTAGCATGTCTACGATTCAGTTTAGCTTGACTTTTAATATGTTTCAAAGATTCATGATCAGAATGTATAACAAAATCTTTGGGCCATAAATAATGTTGCCATGTTTCTAAAGTCCGAACAAGAGCATATAATTCTTTATCATAAGTAGAATAATTCAGACTAGGCCCACTCAATTTTTCAGAAAAGTATGCAACAGGTTTGCCATCTTGTAATAACACACCTCCTAATCCAATTCCACTAGCATCACATTCAAGCTCAAAAGTCTTATTAAAATCAGGAAGTTGGAGTAAAGGAGCATGTGTCAACTTATCTTTCAATACCGTGAAGGCTTCTTCATGTGCAGTACCCCAAAGAAAAGGCACATCTTTCTTTGTAAGCTCATTGAGAGGTGCAGCAATGGTGCTGAAATCTCTCACAAAACGCCTATAGAATCCAGCGAGGCCAAGAAAACTCCTCACTTGTGTGACCGTTTTGGGCTGCGGCCAACTCTCAATAGTTTCAATCTTGGCTTTATCAACTTCAATTCCCTGTGGAGTAACAACATAGCCAAGAAAAGATACTCGGTCGGTGCAAAAGGTGCACTTCCCAAGGTTACCAAACAAACGTGCATCACGTAGAGCAATAAAAACAGCACGTAAATGTTCCAAATGTTCTTCCAAAGATCTGCTATAAATCAGTATGTCATCAAAGTAAACTACCACAAATCGTCCAATGAAAGCACGTAAAACTTCGTTCATTAATCTCATGAAAGTACTAGGTGCATTAGTTAACCCAAAAGGCATGACTAACCACTCATATAATCCAAACTTAGTTTTAAATGCTGTTTTCCATTCATCTCCCAATTTCATACGAATTTGATGGTAGCCACTACGCAAATCAACTTTGGAGAATATTGTAGAGCCACTCAATTCATCAAGCATATCATCTAGCCTAGGAATAGGATGACGATAACGAATAGTAATATTATTAATGCCTCTACAATCAACACACATACGTGATGTACCATCCTTTTTCGGCTAGAATAATAGGAACATCACAAGGACTAAGGGATTCGCGTATATAACCTTTGTCGAGAAGCTCTTGTACTTGGCGCATAATCTCCTTCGTCTCCTCTGGATTGGTACGGTATGGTGCACGGTTTGGCAGTGAAGCACCGGGAATTAAGTCAATCTGATGCTCAATCCCTCGAATAGGCGGTAATCCCGGTGGCACGTCTTGTGGAAAGACGTCAGCGAACTCCTGCAAAATGTTAGTGACAGCAGGAGGCAAAGAGGAAGGCACGTCCTCGAATGAAAATAATGCCTCTTTGCACACAAAAGCATAGCAAACAGATTTGCTGAAATCTAGCTCATCAATATCAGATTTGGTGGCAAATAAACATGCACTTTTCAATTTAATTTCAGAAGCAACACTAGATGGTTTATTATTAGGCTTCATTTGTTGCTCAAATTCTTTTGCCACAATCTGATTTTCACTCTTATTCTTCTCCTGTTTTGCTTTATTAGCTCTATTAATATCATCTTTCAAAATGGAATCAGGAGTCATAGGAAGCAAAGTAATATTTTTATCCTTATGAACAAGAGTATAGTGATTGTTTCTACCATGGTGTACAGAGTTTTTATCAAATTGCCATGGTCTACCAAGTAATAAGGAACATGCTTGCATAGGTACCACATCACAATCAACATAATCAGCATATGTAGAGATACTAAAATGCCCACGAACAGTACGTGTTACCTTAACCTTGCCGCTGTTGTTGAACCATTGGATGTAGTAAGGATGTGGATGTGGTCTTGTGGTGAGAGAAAGCTTCTCCACCATCTCCATGCTAGCCAAGTTGTTGCAGCTCCCTCCGTCTATTATGACGCGCACAGAACGTTCCTTCACAACTCCCTTGGTATGGAACAAATTGTGCCTCTGATTTTGCTCAGCTTGTGTGACCTGCACACTCAAAACACGTTGAGCAACTAAACATTCATACCTGTCAGCGTCTTCAGGAGCCCTGTATTGCGTCTCATGATCAGAATCATCTCCACCATGTTCTTCACGTGTAATAAGAGCCAAAGTCTCCTCATCATAGTCACTAGCGGACTCATACCCACCATCTGCGGTAGCAATCATCACACGCGGAGATTTGCATTCTCTCGCATAATGACCTCCTTCCTTACAACGACGACAAATAATATCACTTGTGTGCCCTGTTGATGCCCTGGAAGAAGAAGAACTCTGTGCAGGCCCGGCAGGTGCGCTCTTGGCAGATAATGGTGGTTGTTCCTGTTTTCTTGTATCACGGCTGTAGGAGGCACCTGATTGAGGTGCTGGTGCAGTTGAAGTAGAAGATGCACGCGGTGTCCATGATGAAGGTCGGCCTGCAGAAAAGTTAGTTCGCGCCAATGCTTGTCGATCCTGCACTTCATGTTCAGCTTTACAAGCAAGATGGAATAAACGAGTGATATTAGTATACTCCTTATAGTCTAGAATGGTCTGAATCTCTCTATTTAATCCACCCAGAAAACGTGCAAGCATAGCTTCATTCTCCTCAACAATACCACATCTAATCATGCCAGTTTGTAATTCCTGATAATATTCTTCTACAGAATTTTTCCCTTGTCTTAAACGCTGCAATTTTTGAAGCAATTCACGTTGATAATATGGTGGAAACCAACGCGTACGCATAGCAGTTTTCAAAGCAGCCCAAGTAGTTGGAATAGGATATAATCTACAATGTTCAGACCACCATACACATGCAAAACTAGTGAAAGCACAAACGGCAGCAGCAACTCGTCTCTCCTCAGGATATTGTAAACATGTAAATCGTTGTTCAGTTTCTAACTCCCAAGTAAGATATATATCAGGAACATATCTACCCTCAAATGGTGGAATATTCAATTTCAGTTTAGGAATATGGACATCATCTCGTACCTGAGGTGGTGGTGCAGGCCTACCATTACGAATATATACCTGAGGTCGACCTGCTGGTGGTGGTGCAGGTGGCTGCACGTAGTGCTGATTTTGATCAACCTCATCCTCATAATCTCCCACATAATCATCCTCCTCCGCATCAGCAGCAGGAGCCACAGAAGTATCAACAGCAGCACCAACAGTTTGGCCAAACGCAAGAGGAACACGACTCGCTCAGCGAAGGTCTGTTTCGCGATGTGGAGGTAGTCGTTGTTGTTGTTGTTGGAGAGGTGCGTTAGGTGCAGCGGGTGGTGGTGGTGGAAGACGTGCGAGCAATTCATTAAACTTGTTATCGAGCTTTGTTTCGAACGTCTTCTCAAGGCCAGTGATCTTCTCCATGGCCTCTTCAAAATTGTTCAGCACATCTTGCACCTGTTCAGTCATCATTTGCTGAAACTTATCATGAAGCTCCTTGTTCGATAAATTCTCCCAGTCAATCTCGTCGGCTTGTGATCCTGGCATGGTTAGCAGCAATAGAAACACACAAGAATATGATCCTACAGACTACTAACAAGTGGTGGTGGTGGGTGTCACAAATCCGTCAAGCAAAACTCAAATTCTTACCAGTTCTTAGCCAGCAACAGGCGGTGATCGGCAACCGTTGTAGTCAAAACTCTCAAAGCTTGGATAGAGCGATTACCAGGGAGAGTCAAACGCACGACGTAGATGTATGTGGAGCTGGGAAGGCTTATAATATGGTAGCAAAAAGGGTCAGCAATAATCAATTCAGAGATGCAAAGTTGAATAAACGCTCAACGACGGTACTGTGCTGGTCCTAGGCTAGACTGTGCTAGAGACGCGAGCCTAGAACACCAACAAAATCACGGCGCGGCACGTAAACAAGGGAGGAGCACACTCTGAATTTTTTTTCTCTTTTTTTTTGCACTTTTTTTCCTCTTTTTTTTTTGCTCCGCAACAATTTTTTTTCGAAAAAGTCTACAAATGGTCTAAAAACTGCCTAGTCTACAAATGGACATCAATACCATTGTTACACCCACAGCCCCTACTGCTACATATACGGGACCAATTACTAGAGCTCGCGCACGCCAATTAAATTATCAGGTACTTTCGTTTCTTGGTAATGATTCTAATGTTCATGAGAATATGATGCTGCCTAAATTGGATACATTTGTTTTGCTTACAAATGAAGGGCCTAGCTTGGAGAAGGATGAACATTGGAGCAAGAACAAGCATGGAGATTATGCCATGCGCAAGGGGAACAAGAACGGAGTTACAAGTGATGATTTCAGGACTTTGAAGCCACCATAATGGGTGCATGAAGCCATGGACGAAATATACAAGATGCCACTTCATAAATTTCGTCCCGAGGCTATTATAGGTGCTGCGTCACCTTTTTATTGGGCCAGGCCCATGTAATTTCGAAATACATAAGTATAGGCTATTTTTAGAGTCCGTATGTGTGGGGAAACAGGAGATAGGGTTGATTTCGGACCCCTCCACCAAGGGCCACGAAATTCCCCCTCTCTTCCTCCATATATACAGCCCTTAGGGCACCGTTTAGACTTTGGGTTTTGTTTAGATTAAAAGTTCACCATAGCTGCAAGTTTGCGTACTTCGTTTGTGTTCAATGACCAGACAAAGGCGTCACAGAACCCTACCTTGATCAATAAAGCTTTCATCTTATATTCACAATATCCAGATTGCAATCTTAGTTTCTTGCTTGTTCTTCGTTTGCTCGCAGGAAACAGACCCTCGTGGTCAGGTTGATCGTGCTCCGGCGTGGTCAATAACCTCTCGGAGTTGGTTTAGCGATTGCTAAGGCGCGACGTCCTCGCACGTTCGTAGTCGGATCGTCAAAGTCGACTTCCACCAAAGCGATATCCATCATCTCATCGAAAGACGGGACACCTTTGCCTCTATCAGATTAATAACTCTAATAACTTCCATGTGTATCATAATCCAATCCCCATCTATGAGCATGTTTAAGCAATATATGAGCATAACGTATATTCCCGGGGTGATCAGAAGGTATTAGGTTCCTACCTTGAGTACTACAACCAAACCACATGTTCCCAATCTGATGAGGACATCAATACCATTGTTACACCCACAGCCCCTGCTTCTATACATATTGGACCAATTACTAGAGCTCGCACACGCTAGCTAAATTACCAGGTACTTTCGTTTCTTGGTAATGATTCTAATGTTCATGAGAATATGATGCTGCCTAAATTGGATACATTTGTTTTGCTTACAAATGAAGGGCCTAGCTTGGAGAAGGATGAACATTGGAGCAAGAAAAAGCATGGAGATGATGGCATGCACAAGGGGAACAAGAACGGAGTTACGAGTGATGATTTCAGGTCTTTGAAGCCACCATAATGAGTGCATGAAGCCTTGGATGAAATATACAAGATGCCACTTCATAAATTTCGTCCAGAGGCTATTATAGGTGCTGCGTCACCTTTTTGATTGGGCCAGGCCCATGTAATTTCGAAATACATTAGTATAGGCTATTTTTAGAGTTCGTATGTGTGGGGAAACAAGAGATAGGGTTGATTTCGGACCCCTCCACCAAGGGCCACGAAATTCCCCCTCTCTTCCTCCATATATACAGCCCTTAAGGCACCGTTTAGACTTTGGGTTTTGTTTAGATTAAAGTTCGCCATAGCTGCAACTTCGCGTACTTCGTTTGTGTTCAACGACCAGACAAAGGCGTCACAGAACCCCACCTTGATCAATAAAGCTTTCATCTTATATTCGCAATATCCAGATTGCAATCCTAGTTTCTTGCTTGTTCTTCGTTTGCTCGCAGGAAACAGACCCTCGTGGTCAGGTTGATCGTGCTCCGGCGTGGTCAATAACCTCTCGGAGTTGGTTTAGCGATTGCTAAGGCGCGACGTCCTCGCACGTTCGTAGTCGGATCGTCAAAGTCGACTTCCACCAAAGCGATATCCATCATCTCATCAAAAGACGGGACACCTTTGCCTCTATCAGATTAATAACTCTAATAACTTCCATGTGTATCATAATCCAATCCCCATCTATGAGCATGGCTAAGCAATATATGAGCATAACGTATATTCCCGGGGTGATCAGAAGGTATTAGGTTCCTACCTCGAGTACTACAACCAAACCACATGTCCCCAATCTGATGAGGACATCAATACCATTGTTACACCCACAGCCCCTGCTGCTATACATATTGGACCAATTACTAGAGCTCGCACACGCCAGCTAAATTACCAGGTACTTTCGTTTCTTGGTAATGATTCTAATGTTCATGAGAATATGATGCTGCCTAAATTGGATACATTTGTTTTGCTTACAAATGAAGGGCCTAGCTTGGAGAAGGATGAACATTGGAGCAAGAAAAAGCATGGAGATGATGGCATGCACAAGGGGAACAAGAACGGAGTTACGAGTGATGATTTCAGGTCTTTGAAGCCACCATAATGAGTGCATGAAGCCTTGGATGAAATACAAAAGATGCCACTTCATAAATTTCGTCCAGAGGCTATTATAGGTGCTGCGTCACCTTTTTGATTGGGCCAGGCCCATGTAATTTCGAAATACATTAGTATAGGCTATTTTTAGAGTCCGTATGTGTGGGGAAACAAGAGATAGGGTTGATTTCGGACCCCTCCACCAAGGGCCACGAAATTCCCCCTCTCTTCCTCCATATATACAACCCTTAAGGCACCATTTAGACTTTGGGTTTTGTTTAGATTAAAGTTCGCCATAGCTGCAACTTCGCGTACTTCGTTTGTGTTCAACGACCAGACAAAGGCGTCATAGAACCCCACCTTGATCAATAAAGCTTTCATCTTATATTCGCAATATGCAGATTGCAATCTCAGTTTCTTGCTTGTTCTTCGTTTGCTCGCAGGAAACATATCCTCGTGGTCAGGTTGATCGTGCTCCGGCGTGGTTAATAACCTCTCGGAGTTGGTTTAGCGATTGCTAAGGCGCGACGTCCTCGCACGTTCGTAGTCGCATCGTCAAAGTCGACTTCCACCAAAGCGAAATCCATCATCTCATCGAAAGACGGGACACCTTTGCCTTTATCACAATCCTACTCATGCTATTATTTGAGGGCATAACTAATGCATAGTAAAAACTGGGTGTAGAAAAGTAATATCAAAGGGTAACTTGCCTAGCAGACGATCTACAAATTCTAGAGAGTCGTAGTAACAAGCTTCACACTCCGGGTAATCCAGCGGACACAAACAATAGCATACATAATGATGAGGACACGGCAACATTATTTATGGCCCAAAGAATTTGTTATACATTCTGATCATGAATCTTTGAAACATATTAAAAGTCAAGCTAAACTGAATCGTAGACATGCTAAATGGGTTGAATTCATTGAGACTTTCCCTTATGTCATTAAACACAAGAAGGGAAAAGAAAATGTTATTGCTGATGCATTGTCTCGTCGCTATACTATGCTTTCACAACTTGACTTCAAAATATTTGGTTTGGAGACCATCAAAGATCAATATGTGCATGATGCTGATTTTAAAGATGTAATGCAGAATTGTAAAGAAGGAAGAATGTGGAACAAGTTTGTTGTTAACGATGGATTTGTGTTTCGTGCTAACAAGCTATGCATTCCAGCTAGCTCCGTTCGTCTTTTGTTGTTGCAGGAGGCGCATGGAGGAGGATTAATGGGACACTTTGGCGTGAAGAAGACGGAGGACGTACTTGCTACACATTTCTTTTGGCCAAAGATGAGACGGGATGTTGATCGTTTTATTGCTCGCTGCACTACATGTCAAAAAGCTAAGTCACGACTCAATCCTCATGGTTTATATATGCCTTTGCCTGTACCTAGTGTTCCTTGGGAGGATATATCTATGGACTTTGTTTTAGGTTTACCTCGAACAAAGAAGGTGATGAGGACATCAATACAATTGTTACACCCACAGCCCCTGCTGCTATACATACTGGACCAATTACTAGAGCTCGTGCACGCCAACTAAATTACCAGGTACTTTCGTTTCTTGGTAATGATTCTAATGTTCATGAGAATATGATGCTGCCTAAATTGGATACATTTGTTTTGCTTACAAATGAAGGGCCTAGCTTGGAGAAGGATGAACATTGGAGCAAGAACAAGCATGGAGATGATGGCATGCGCAAGGGGAACAAGAACGGAGTTACAAGTGATGATTTCAGGACTTTGAAGCCACCATAATGGGTGCATGAAGCCTTGGACGAAATATACAAGATGCCACTTCATAAATTTCGTCCCGAGGCTATTTTAGGTGCTGCGTCACCTTATTATTGGGCCAGGCCCATGTAATTTCGAAATACATAAGTATAGGCTATTTTTTGAGTCCGTATGTGTGGGGAAACAAGAGATAGGGTTGATTTCGGACCCCTCCACCAAGGGCCACGAAATTCCCCCCTCTTCCTCCATATATACAGCCCTTAGGGCATCGTTTAGACTTTGGGTTTTGTTTAGATTAAAAGTTCGCCATAGCTGCAACTTCGCGTACTTCGTTTGTGTTCAACGACCAGACAAAGGCGTCACAGAACCCCACCTTGATCAATAAAGCTTTCATCTTATATTCGCAATATCCAGATTGCAATCTTAGTTTCTTGCTTGTTCTTCGTTTGCTCGCAGGAAACAGACCCTCGTGGTCAGGTTGATCGTGCTCCGGCGTGGTCAATAACCTCTCGGAGTTGGTTTAGCGATTGCTAAGGCGCGACGTCCTTGCACGTTCGTAGTCGGATCGTCAAAGTCGACTTCCACCAAAGCGATATCCATCATCTCATCGAAAGACGGGACACCTCCGCCTCTATCACCTTTACTCCAACTTCCTGATTTTAACAAGACTTTTGAGCTTGAATGTGATGCTAGTGGAATTGGATTAGGAGGTGTGTTATTACAAGATGGCAAACCTGTTGCATACTTTTCTGAAAAATTGAGTGGGCCTAGTCTGAATTATTCTACTTATGATAAAGAATTATATGCTCTTGTTCGGACTTTAGAAACATGGCAACATTATTTATGGCCCAAAGAATTTGTTATACATTCTGATCATGAATCTTTGAAACATATTAAAAGTCAAGCTAAACTGAATCGTAGACATGCTAAATGGGTTGAATTCATTGAGACTTTCCCTTATGTCATTAAACACAAGAAGGGAAAAGAAAATGTTATTGCTGATGCATTGTCTCGTCGCTATACTATGCTTTCACAACTTGACTTCAAAATATTTGGTTTGGAGACCATCAAAGATCAATATGTGCATGATGCTGATTTTAAAGATGTCATGCAGAATTGTAAAGAAGGAAGAATGTGGAACAAGTTTGTTGTTAACGATGGATTTGTGTTTCGTGCTAACAAGCTATGCATTCCAGCTAGCTCCGTTCGTCTTTTGTTGTTGCAGGAGGCGCATGGAGGAGGATTAATGGGACACTTTGGCGTGAAGAAGACGGAGGACGTACTTGCTACACATTTCTTTTGGCCAAAGATGAGACGGGATGTTGAGCGTTTTATTGCTCGCTGCACTACATGTCAAAAAGCTAAGTCACGACTCAATCCTCATGGTTTATATATGCCTTTGCCTGTACCTAGTGTTCCTTGGGAGGATATATCTATGGACTTTGTTTTAGGTTTACCTCGAACAAAGAAGGGGAGGGATAGCATATTTGTTGTCGTGGATAGATTCTCGAAAATGGCACACTTTATACCATGTCATAAAAGTGATGATGCTGTTAATGTTGCTGATTTGTTCTTTCGTGAAATTATTCGCTTGCATGGTGTGCCAAATACTATTGTTTCAGATCGTGATACTAAATTTTTTAGCCACTTTTGGAGATGTTTGTGGGCTAAGTTGGGGACTAAACTGATTTTTAGTACTACTTGTCACCCCCAAACTGATGGACAAACTGAAGTAGTCAATAGAACGTTGTCTACTATGCTTAGGGCTGTTTTGAAGAATAATAAGAAAATGTGGGAGGAATGCTTGCCTCATATTGAATTTGCTTATAATCGTTCATTGCATTCTACTACTAAGATGTGCCCTTTTGAAGTTGTGTATGGTTTCCTACCTCGTGCACCTATTGATTTGTTGCCTCTTCCATCTTCGGAGAAGGTTAATTTTGATGCTAAACAACGTGCTGAATTGATTTTAAAAATGCATGAGTTAACTAAGGAAAACATTGAGCGCATGAATGCTAAATATAAACTTGCTGGAGATAAGGGTAGAAAACATGTTGTGTTTGCACCTGGAGATCTTGTTTGGTTACATTTGCGTAAGGATAGATTTCCTGATTTGCGCAAATCAAAGCTAATGCCACGTGTTGATGGTCCCTTTAAGGTGTTAGAGAAAATAAATGATAATGCATATAAACTTGAGCTGCCTGCAGATTTTGGGGTTAGTCCCACTTTTAACATTGCAGATTTGAAGCCTTATTTGGGTGAGGAAGATGAACTTCCGTCGAGGACGACTTCATTTCAAGAAGGGGAGGATGATGAGGACATCAATACAATTGTTACACCCACAGCCCCTGCTGCTATACATACTGGACCAATTACTAGAGCTCGTGCACGCCAACTAAATTACCAGGTACTTTCGTTTCTTGGTAATGATTCTAATGTTCATGAGAATATGATGCTGCCTAAATTGGATACATCTGTTTTGCTTACAAATGAAGGGCCTAGCTTGGAGAAGGATGAACATTGGAGCAAGAACAAGCATGGAGATGATGGCATGCGCAAGGGGAACAATAACGGAGTTACAAGTGATGATTTCAGGACTTTGAAGCCACCATAATGGGTGCATGAAGCCTTGGACGAAATATACAAGATGCCACTTCATAAATTTCGTCCCGAGGCTATTTTAGGTGCTGCGTCACCTTATTATTGGGCCAGGCCCATGTAATTTCGAAATACATAAGTATAGGCTATTTTTAGAGTCCGTATGTGTGGGGAAACAAGAGATAGGGTTGATTTCGGACCCCTCCACCAAGGGCCACGAAATTCCCCCCTCTTCCTCCATATATACAGCCCTTAGGGCATCGTTTAGACTTTGGGTTTTGTTTAGATTAAAAGTTCGCCATGGCTGCAACTTCGCGTACTTCGTTTGTGTTCAACGACCAGACAAAGGCGTCACAGAACCCCACCTTGATCAATAAAGCTTTCATCTTATATTCGCAATATCCAGATTGCAATCTTAGTTTCTTGCTTGTTCTTCGTTTGCTCGCAGGAAACAGACCCTCGTGGTCAGGTTGATCGTGCTCCGGCGTGGTCAATAACCTCTCGGAGTTGGTTTAGCGATTGCTAAGGCGCGACGTCCTCGCACGTTCGTAGTCGGATCGTCAAAGTCGACTGCCACCAAAGCGATATCCACCATCTCATCGAAAGACGGGACACCTTTGCCTCTATCAGATTCTATAGGCGTTTTGTGAGAGATTTCAGCACCATTGTTGCACCTCTCAATGAGCTTACAAAGAAAGATGTGCCTTTTCTTTGGGGTACTGCACAGGAAGAAGCCTTCACGGTATTGAAAGATAAGTTGACACATGCTCCTTTACTCCAACTTCCTGATTTTAATAAGACTTTTGAGCTTGAATGTGATGCTAGTGGAATTGGATTAGGAGGTGTGTTATTACAAGATGGCAAACCTGTTGCATACTTTTCTGAAAAATTGAGTGGGCCTAGTCTGAATTATTCTACTTATGATAAAGAATTATATGCTCTTGTTCGGACTTTAGAAACATGGCAACATTATTTATGGCCCAAAGAATTTGTTATACATTCTGATCATGAATCTTTGAAACATATTAAAAGTCAAGCTAAACTGAATCGTAGACATGCTAAATGGGTTGAATTCATTGAGACTTTCCCTTATGTCATTAAACACAAGAAGGGAAAAGAAAATGTTATTGCTGATGCATTGTCTCGTCGCTATACTATGCTTTCACAACTTGACTTCAAAATATTTGGTTTGGAGACCATCAAAGATCAATATGTGCATTATGCTGATTTTAAAGATGTAATGCAGAATTGTAAAGAAGGAAGAATGTGGAACAAGTTTGTTGTTAACGATGGATTTGTGTTTCGTGCTAACAAGCTATGCATTCCAGCTAGCTCCGTTCGTCTTTTGTTGTTGCAGGAGGCGCATGGAGGAGGATTAATGGGACACTTTGGCGTGAAGAAGACGGAGGACGTACTTGCTACACATTTCTTTTGGCCAAAGATGAGACGGGATGTTGAGCGTTTTATTGCTCGCTGCACTACATGTCAAAAAGCTAAGTCACGACTCAATCCTCATGGTTTATATATGCCTTTGCCTGTACCTAGTGTTCCTTGGGAGGATATATCTATGGACATTGTTTTAGGTTTACCTCGAACAAAGAAGGGGAGGGATAGCATATTTGTTGTCGTGGATAGATTCTCGAAAATGGCACACTTTATACCATGTCATAAAAGCGATGATGCTGTTAATGTTGCTGATTTGTTCTTTCGTGAAATTATTCGCTTGCATGGTGTGCCAAATACTATTGTTTCAGATCGTGATACTAAATTTCTTAGCCACTTTTGGAGATGTTTATGGGCTAAGTTGGGGACTAAACTGCTTTTTAGTACTACTTGTCACCCCCAAACTGATTGACAAACTGAAGTAGTCAATAGAACGTTGTCTACTATGCTTAGGGCTGTTTTGAAGAATAATAAGAAAATGTGGGAGGAATGCTTGCCTCATATTGAATTTGCTTATAATCGTTCATTGCATTCTACTACTAAGATGTGCCCTTTTGAAGTTGTGTATGGTTTCCTACCTCGTGCACCTATTGATTTGTTGCCTCTTCCATCTTCGGAGAAAGTTAATTTTGATGCTAAACAACGTGCTGAATTGATTTTAAAAATGCATGAGTTAACTAAGGAAAACATTGAGCGCATGAATGCTAAATATAAACTTGCTGGAGATAAGGGTAGAAAACATGTTGTGTTTGCACCTGGAGATCTTGTTTGGTTACATTTGCGTAAGGATAGATTTCCTGATTTGCGCAAATCAAAGTTAATGCCACGTGCTGATGGTCCCTTTAAGGTGTTAGAGAAAATAAATGATAATGCATATAAACTTGAGCTGCCTGCAGATTTTGGGGTTAGTCCCACTTTTAACATTGCAGATTTGAAGCCTTATTTGGGTGAGGAAGATGAACTTCCGTCGAGGACGACTTCATTTCAAGAAGGGGAGGATGATGAGGACATCAATACAATTGTTACACCCACAGCCCCTGCTGCTATACATACTGGACCAATTACTAGAGCTCGTGCACGCCAACTAAATTACCAGGTACTTTCGTTTCTTGGTAATGATTTTAATGTTCATGAGAATATGATGCTGCCTAAATTGGATACATTTGTTTTGCTTACAAATGAATGGCCTAGCTTGGAGAAGGATGAACATTGGAGCAAGAACAAGCATGGAGATGATGGCATGCTCAAGGGGAACAAGAACGGAGTTACAAGTGATGATTTCAGGACTTTGAAGCCACCATAATGGGTGCATGAAGCCTTGGACGAAATATACAAGATGCCACTTCATAAATTTCGTCCCGAGGCTATTTTAGGTGCTGCGTCACCTTATTATTGGGCCAGGCCCATGTAATTTCGAAATACATAAGTATAGGCTATTTTTAGAGTCCGTATGTGTGGGGAAACAAGAGATAGGGTTGATTTCGGACCCCTCCACCAAGGGCCACGAAATTCCCCCCTCTTCCTCCATATATACAGCCCTTAGGGCATCGTTTAGACTTTGGGATTTGTTTAGTTAAAAGTTAGCCATTGCAACTTCGTGTGCTTCGTTTGTGTCCAACGACCAGACCAAGACCACTTTTCGGATCCCCACCATTATCAATACTTCATACATATTCGCGATATTCAGATTGCTTTTATCATATTCTTGCTTGTTCTTCGATTGCTTGCAGGAATAGACCTTCGTGGTCAGGTTGATCGTCCTCCGGCGTGGTCAATAACCTCTTGGAGTTGGTTTAGCGATTGCTAAGGCACAACGTCGTTGCACGTTTGTAGTCGGATCGTCAAAGTCATCTCCACCAAATCGATAGTTATCATCTCATCGAAAGATCGGGACACCTCGCCTCTATCACATAAGCAATCACTCAAACGAAACAGAGAGAAAACGAGAAAAGATGCAAATAAAACTCGAAACAAGCAAATGACTATACTAAACAGAAAACAAAACCTAACAGCATTATTTTCATGTGAATTAGAACTTAACAGTAGGTACATGTGATTAGCTACGATTAGCAAAAAGAAACGACTCAAACGGAGCTACGAAACTCAAGATACGAATGAAACAAGATCGTTTACTAATCTGAACTAACCTCAAATCTTAAATTGTCAAAATCATGTTCAAGTTGGTTAACTAGAAAGAAGAGATCGCAACAAAGATTTAGGCGCTGGTTTCATCTAATTTGGATAACGAGCAAAAAGTTACGCTAGATTCAAGATCAGGGGCTAAATCGTGATAAAACTTATTTGCGAATAGGTCCCTGGCCGAATATAAAACTAAAAAGGAAAATCTACGGAACGAACGTTCATTAATAGAGCTGAACGAACGAATTCATTCGTTAAAACGAATGAACGGGTGAATGTTTACTAAATAAACTAAAACAATAACGAAAAACCGATTTAAACCTAAACCGAAACAAACCGAAAAAACTGAATAGAACCATACCGGTCAACGCGGTTTCGGCCGGGTCAACAGCGTCGGCGGGAGCCGGCGAGGCGACGGCTCGGCTCCTGCAGCGGCGGGGCGACGACGGAGGGTGGCGGCGCGGCGGCTTGCGGCAGCAGCAGTAGCAGCATGCAGCGG
>NW_025225500.1:21152-51303 GCF_018294505.1 Triticum aestivum
TTAAATAATTTTGCCGCGAACAAAAATCCTATTAAAATATAAAAACAATTTCTAAAAATTCCAGAAACAATTTTCACCGTCCAAACCTAATATTTAGGACAAGATGAACATTTTTCTGGACTAAAATGCAATAATCAAAAATGCATGTTTTTCTCTAATTCAAATAAAATAGCAAATAAAATAATAATTTGATTTTAAAATTTCTTATCCTATATTTCCCCTATGTTTTGAGGAAATCATTTTATCCTCTCTCATTTATTTTTACTGTTGGAAATAATTGGAGAAAAAAATTATTAAAATGAAATTGATCCTCTTCTCAAATTTGAAATAAATTCAAATATGAAAATTTTGTGAAACCTCCACCTCTCTCCTGGGGTCCTTGAGTTGCTTGAGATTTCTAGGATCACAACAAAATGCAAAATAAAATATGATGTGCACATGATGATCTATGTATAACATCCAAATTGAAAATTGGGATGTTACAGCACGCCCGGGCTTGTCTGGGTCGTCGGAGGCCGGAAGTTCCGGGGCTGCTGGCGGTTCCGGGGGTCGGAAAGTTCCGGGCTTTGGCCAGAAATTTTGGGCTGAGTAGAGAGTTGACGCCCGTTTCTTCTTGCTTAGCTCTCGGCTCCATTGCTTGTGTGTTGTACCTGATCACACATAGTGTCTCTGACTTAGGCAACAACCATGTCTCACTCAAATGTAAGGGTAGCTCAAGTAGGAGCAATGTCACCTCGGATTGAATAGCACGTTCTCGAGCTCTTGTCATGGGTCCACTTGGAGCTTGGGTAGTGTCCATGGGGATGACCGTGGGATGCTCCGCATCAAGATGAAAGCACTTTTCATGCTCTGGTGAGTTGTTCTAAAGTTCTTGCTCTCCGATTGGCCTTGAGAGGTTTGTGGAATATTCTGGATGAACAGTTCTTCAAGTGCTAGGGACCGGACTATTTATTGGTTTCGCTAGATCAGTTTAACTTGCAGCAGCAGTATAAAATCTTGTTCCTTTCCAGGCGAGCCTCGCATTTGAGAAATAACATAATTTTGGAAAGGGTAAGGAAACCATTACTACCTCCACAAACTCTATGGATAATTATTTGTCCTATTTCACATCCTGTCACAACACTATTCAGTTGGATGCTAGCAATAAAGGTAAGGAAAAGGTGAGAGGTGTTATAACGGATTATGCACCATTAAAAGATAATGCGTTGTGAAAACATCCTACAGCTGACTATATCGAGATCAGTGCCGACGCGTTTTGTGGAGAGTATAAATGCTCCCAGTGTGGGGATTGTTGCTCGAAATTCATCGGGCAATATTATTATGTCCTCACACAACTGGGAAAAGGCTTATAGGTGAACTCAAATTAGTGGTGGGCCAAGGCAGGCACTTGCACTGCTATTTGGGGAAGGCTGCAGTGGCGGGTAGCAAAATTTATTCGCCACTATTGTCAGCATAGCAGTGGCAGGTATTAGTGTCAAAACTGGCTGATCTCGGGTAGGGGGTTGATACGTCTCCAACGTATCTATAATTTTTTATTGTTCCATGCTATGATATTATCCATCTTGGATGTTTTATATGCATTTATATGTTATTTTATATAATTTTTTGGGACTAACCTATTAACCTAGAGCCCAGTGCCTGTTTCTATTTTTTCCTTGTTTTTGAGTATTGGAGAAAAGGAATATCAAACGGAGTTCAATTGACCTGAAAATTTACGGAGATTATTTTTGGACCAGAAGAAGCCCACGGAGCATCGGAGATGGACCAGAAGAGTCCTGAGTCAACCATGAGGGTGGAGGGCGCGCCCTACCCCTGGATGCGCCCCCTACCTTGTGGATGGCTTGGGGACCCCCCCTAACTTGTTCCTGGCGCCAACACCTCTTATATATCCCCAAACTTCCGGAACAGAACCAAGATCGAGATTTCCGCCGCTGCAAGCCTCTGTAGCCACCAAAAACCAATCGAAACCCTGTTCCGGCACCTTGCCGGAGGGGGAATCATCACCGGTGGCCATCTTCATCATCCCGGCACTCTCCATGACGAAGAGGGAGTAGTTCACCCTCGGGGCTGAGGGTATGTATTAGTAGCTATGTGTTTGATCTCTCTCTCTCTCTCTCTCTCTCTCTCTTGTGTTCTTGATATGGCACGATCTTGATGTACCGCGAGCTTTGCTATTACAGTTGGATTTTATGATGTTTCTCCCCCTCTACCTTCTTCTAATGGATTGAGTTTTCCCTTTGAAGTTATCTTATCAGATTGAGTCTTTAAGGATTTGAGAACACTTGATGTATTTCTTGCATGGGATACCCGTGGTGACAATGGGGTATTCTATTGATTCACTTGATGTATGTTTTGGTGATCAACTTGCGGGTTCCATGACCTTGGGAATCTATGCATAGGGGTTGGCACACGTTTTCGTCTTGCCTCTCCGGTAGAAACTTTGGGGCACTCTATGAAGTTCTTTGTGTTGGTTTGAATAGATGAATCTGAGATTGTGTGATGCATATCCTATAGTCAAACCCGCGGATACTTGTGGTGACATTGGGGTATCTATGTGACATTAGGGTTTTGGTTGAAATGTGTCTTAAGGTGTTATTTTAATACGAACTCTAGGGTTGTTGGTGACACTTATAGGGATAGCCCAACGGATTGACCGGAAAGAATAACTTTGAGGTGGTTTCGTACCCTACAATAATCTCTTTGTTTGTTCTCTGCTATTAGTGACTTTGGAGTGACTCTTTGTTGTATGATTCAATTATGTTATTATTGTTGAGGGAACTTGCACTAGTGAAAGTATGAACCCTAGGCCTTGTTTCAAAGCATTGTAATACCGTTTTCGCTCACTTATGTTACTTGCTACCTTGCTGTTTTTATAATTTCAGATTACAAAAACCTATATCTACTATCCATATTATGCTTGTATCACCATCTCTTAGCCGAACTAGTGCACCTGTACAATTTACCATTATATTGGGTGTGTTGGGGACACAAGAGACTCTTTGTTATTTGGTTGCAGGGTTGTTTGAGAGAGACCATCTACATCCTACGCCTCCCACGGATTGGTAAACCTTAGGTCATCCACTTCAGGGAAATATGCTACTGTCCTACAAAACTCTGCGCTTGGAGGCCCAACACGAGTCTACAAGAAGAAGGTTGCATTGTAGACATCAAGCTCTTTTCTGGCGCTGTTGCCGGAGAGGTTAGTACTTGAAGGTATATCTTTAGATATTGCAATCTAATCTTTTAGTTTCTTGTTTTATCACTAGTTCAGTTTAAAAAAGAAAACTACAAAAAAATGGAATTGAGGTTACCTCATATGCTTCATGTTTTTAATGTCTTTCGTGAAAATGATGGAAAGGAAAATTGTGCTCAAGTGTTAGAAGAAGAAATCTATAAAATGTTTGGCACTAAATTATCACGAAAATAATGATTTATGTGATGGTTATATTATTGAATTCATTCATGATGCTACTGAAAATTATTATGAGGGAGGAATATATGCTTGTAGGAGTTGCAATGATATCAAGTTTCCTCTCTATGTGTTGAAAGTTTTGAAGTTATGCTTGTTTTGTCTTCCTATGCTAGTTGATTCTTGCTCCCATAAATTGTTTGCTCACAAAATCCCTATGCATAGTAAGTGGGTTAGACTTAAATGTGCTAGTCATATTCTTCATGATGCTCCCATTATGTTTCAATTCTTATCTTCTATGTGAGCATCATTTAAATCATCATGCCTAGCTAAAAAGGTATTAAATAAAAAGCGCTTGTTGGGAGACAACCCAATATTTACCCCTACTGTTTTTGTGTGTTAACATGATCAAGCTACTGTAGCAATCATGTTTTATAGCTTTTGTTTCAATAAAGTGCCAAGTAAAGCCTTTGGGATAGTGTGGATGATAGTTGACTTGATTCTGTGCAAAAACAGAAACTTTTGCGCTTAGTCTAGGAAATTTGAAAATTCACTGGAATGTGCTTTTGATCTGAATTTTTTTACACAAGATTGATATACAAATTTTCTAGATGTCCTAATTTTTCAGAATTTTTGGAGTTACATAAGTATGGAAAGTTTCCAGATTACTACATATTGTTCTGTTTTTGACAGATTCTGTTTTCTATGTGTTGTTCGCTTATTTTGATGAATCTATGAGTAGTATCGGAGGGTATGAACCATGGAGAAGTTGGAATACAGTAGATATAAAACAAATATAAATTTAGAATGAGTTCACAATAGTACCCAAGTGGTGATTTATTTTCTTATACTAACGGATCTCATAAGATTTTCGGTTTAGTTTTGTGTGGTGAAGTTTTCAAGTTTTGGGTGAAGTTTCGATGGACTATGGAATAAGGAGTGGCAAGAGCCTAAGCTTGGGGATGCCCAAGGAACCCCAAGGTAATATTCAAGGTCAACCAACCAACTAAGGTTGGGGATGCCCTGGATGGCATCCCCTCTTTCGTCTTCATTCATCGGTAACATTACTTGGAGCTATATTTTTATTCACCACATGATACGTGTTTTGCTTGGAGCATTATTTTCTTTTGTTTAGATTTTCTTACTGTTATTCATAGACATGTTTTAAATATTTTAGTTCAATAAAAAAGTCAAGTATAGCCTTTACCATGCTTATTTTACAAGTTTATACGTTGCTGTTTTGAAATCAGAAAGTTTGCTGTTATGTTTTAAATATTGATGAATAGTCAGAACATGACAAAATCTTGAAATTTTGACACAATGAGTAACAACAAACTTTCTACAGTGTGGTAATTTTTCAGAATGTTTGGAGTTAGGGAAGTATGATTCCTCTTGCATTCCTTACAAACTTCCCTGTTTAGACAAATTGTTGTTATGTTTGCATTGTTTGCATATGTTTGCTTATTTAATGATTCTATTTGAGGATAGGAGTGTTAAATATGCAGAGGAATTTAGTAGGCAATATCAAATAATAATTTTAGTGATTTTCTATAGTAGAGAATGATAAGGTTATTGTGTTGATTTGTACTAACTTATCTCACGAGTTCTTGTTGAGTTTTGTGTCGATGAAGTTTTTAAGATTTAGGAAAACCGTGATATAAAAGGAATTAAGGAGACACAAAAGCTCAAGCTTGGGGATGCCCAAGGCATCCATAGTCTAAACGGTGCCCTAAGGGCTGTATATATGGAGGAATAGAGGGGGAATTTCGTGGCCCTTGGTGGAGGGGTCCGAAATCAACCCTATCTCTTGTTTCCCCACACATACTGACTCTAAAAATAGCCTATACTTATGTATTTCGAAATTACATGGGCCTGGCCCAATAAAAAGGTGACGAAGCACCTATAATAGCCTCGGGACGAAATTTATGAAGTGGCATCTTGTATATTACGTCCAAGGCTTCATGCACCCATTATGGTGGCTTCAAAGTCCTGAAATCATCACTTGTAACTCCATTCTTGTTCCCCTTGCGCATGGCATCATCTCCATGCTTGTTCTTGCTCCAATGTTCATCCTTCTCCAAGCTAGGCCCTTCATTTGTAAGCAAAACAAATGTATCCAATTTAGGCAGCATCATATTCTCATGAACATTAGAATCATTACCAAGAAACGAAAGTACCTGATAATTTAATTGGCGTGCGTGAGCTCTAGTAATTGGTCCCGTATATGTAGCAGTAGGGGCTGTGGGTGTAACAATGGTATTGATGTCCTCATCATCATCATTATTAGAACATTGTCCCATGTGAGGAAATTAAAAAAAAGGGAGGCCAAAGAAGCCAATAAAAAAAAGAGCCCAAAGAAGTCAAACAAAAAAATGAGAGAAAAATAGAGAAGGGGCAATGTTACTATCCTTTTTCCACACTTGTGCTTCAAAGTAGCACCATGATCTTCATGATAGAGAGTCTCCTATGTTGTCACTTTCATACACTAGTGGGAATTTTTCATTATAGAACTTGTCTTGTATATTCCAACAATGGGCTCCCTCAAATCGCCTTAGGTCTTCATGAGCAAGCGAGTTGGATGCACACCCACTTAGTTTCTTTTTGAGCTTTCATAAACTTATAGCTCTAGTGCATCCATTGCATGGCAATCCCTACTCACTCACATTGATATATATTGATGGGCATCTCCATAACCCATTGATACGCCTAGTCGATGTGAGACTATCTCCCTCTTTTTGTCTTCTCCACAACCACCATATTCTCTTCCACCATAGTGCTATATTCATGGCTCACGCTCATGTATTGCATGAAAGTTGAAAAAGTTTGAGAACATAAAAAGTATGAAACGATTGCTTGGCTTGTCATCGGGGTTGTGCATGATTTGAGTATTTTGTGTGATGAAGATGGAGCATAGCCAGACTATATGATTTTCTAGGGATAAGCTTTCTTTGGCCATGTTATTTTGAGAAGACATAATTGCCTTATTAGTATGTTTCAAGTATTATTTTTTTATGTCAATATTAAACTTTTATTTTGAATCTTATGGATCTAAATATTATCGCCACAATAGATAAGATTACATTGATAAATATGTTAGATAGCATTCCACATCAAAAATTCTATTTTTATCATTTACCTACTCGAGGACGGGTAGGAATTAAGCTTGGGGATGATTCATACGTCTCCAACGTATCTATAATTTTTTATTGTTCCATGGTATTATATTATCCATCTTGGATGTTTTATATGCATTCATATGCTATTTTATATGATTTTTGGGACTAACCTATTAACCTAGAGCCCAGTGCCAGTTTCTGTTTTTTCCTTGTTTTTGAGTATCGCGGAAAAGGAATATCAAACGGAGTCCAGTTGACCTGAAAATGAGATTATTTTTGGACCAGAAAAAGCTCACGGAGCATCGGAGATGGATCAGAAGAGTCCTGAGTCAACCATGAGGGTGGAGGGCGTGCCCCCTACCTCGTGGCTGACTCGGGGACCCCCCTGACTTGTTCCCGACGCCAACACCTCTTTTATATCCCCAAACTTCCAGAACAGAACCAAGACCAGGAGTTCCGCCACCGCAAGCCTCTGTAGCCACCAAAAACTAATCGGGACCCTGTTCCAGCACCCTGACGGAGGGGGGAATCATCACGGGTGGCCATCTTCATCATCCCGGCACTCTCCATGACGAGGAGGGAGTAGTTCACCCTTGGGGCCGAGGGTATGTACTAGTAGCTATGTGTTTGATCTCTCTCTCTCTCTCTCAGTCACTCTCTCGTGTTCTTGATATGGCACGATCTTAATGTACCACGAGCTTTGCTATTATAGTTGGATCTTATGATGTTTCTCCCCCTCTACCTTCTTATAATGGATTGAGTTTTCCCTTTAAAGTTATCTTATGGGATTGAGTCTTTAAGGATTTGAGAACACTTGATGTATGTCTTGCGTGGGATATCCATGGTGACAATAGGGCATTCTATGGATTCACTTGATATATGTTTTGCTGACCAACTTGTTGGTTCCGTGACCTTGGGAATCTATGCATAGGGGTTGGCACACGTTTTCGTCTTGACTCTCCGGTAGAAACTTTGGAGCACTCTATGAAGTTCTTTGTGTTGGTTTGAATAGATGAATCTGAGATTCTGTGATGCATACCGTATAATCAATCCCGCGGATACTTGTGGTGACATAGGAGTATCTAGGTGACATTAGGGTTTTGGTTGATATGTGTCTTAAGGTGTTATTTTGCTACGAACTCTATGGTTGTTTGTGACACTTATAGGAATAGCCCAATGGATTGATTGGAAAGAATAACTGATAGAGGCGGAGGTGTCCCGTCTTTCGATGAGATGATGGATTTCGCTTTGGTGGAAGTCGACTTTGACGATCCGACTACGAACGTGCGAGGACGTCGCGCCTTAGCAATCGCTAAACCAACTCCGAGAGGTTATTGACCACGCCGGAGCACGATCAACCTGACCACGAGGGTCTGTTTCCTGCGAGCAAACGAAGAACAAGCAAGAAACTGAGATTGCAATCTGGATATTGCGAATATAAGATGAAGGCTTTATTGATCAAGGTGGGGTTCTGTGACGCCTTTGTTTGGTCGTTGAACACAAACGAAGTACGCGAAGTTGCAGCTATGGCGAACTTTTAATCTAAACAAAACCCAAAGTCAAAACGATGCCCTAAGGGCTGTATATATGGAGGAAGAGGGGGGAATTTCGTGGCCCTTGGTGGAGGGGTCCGAAATCAACCCTATCTCTTGTTTCCCCACACATACGGACTCTAAAAATAGCCTATACTTATGTATTTCGAAGTTACATGGGCCTGGCCCAATAATAAGGTGACGCAGCACCTAAAATAGCCTCGGGACGAAATTTATGAAGTGGCATCTTGTATATTTCGTCCAAGGCTTCATGCACCCATTATGGTGGCTTCAAAGTCCTGAAATCATCACTTGTAACTCCGTTCTTGTTCCCCTTGCGCATGCCATCATCTCCATGCTTGTTCTTGCTCCAATGTTCATCCTTCTCCAAGCTAGGCCCTTCATTTGTGAGCAAAACAAATGTATCCAATTTAGGCAGCATCATATTCTCATGAACATTAGAATCATTACCAAGAAACGAAAGTACCTGGTAATTTAGTTGGCGTGCACGAGCTCTAGTAATTGGTCCAGTATGTATAGCAGCAGGGGCTGTGGGTGTAACAATTGTATTGATGTCCTCATCATCCTCCCCTTCTTGAAATGAAGTCGTCCTCGATGGAAGTTCATCTTCCTCACCCAAATAAGGCTTCAAATCTGCAATGTTAAAAGTGGGACTAACCCCAAAATCTGCAGGCAGCTCAAGTTTATATGCATTATCATTTATTTTCTCTAACACCTTAAAGGGACCATCAGCACGTGGCATTAGCTTTGATTTGCGCAAATTAGGAAATCTATCCTTACGCAAATGTAACCAAACAAGATCTCCAGGTGCAAACACAACATGTTTTCTACCCTTATCTCCAGCAAGTTTATATTTAGCATTCATACGCTCAATGTTTTCCTTAGTTAACTCATGCATTTTTAAAATCAATTCAGCACGTTGTTTAGCATCAAAATTAACCTTCTCCGAAGATGGAAGAGGCAACAAATCAATAGGTGCACGAGGTAGGAAACCATACACAACTTCAAAAGGGCACATCTTAGTAGTAGAATGCAATGAACGATTATAAGCAAATTCAATATGAGGCAAGCATTGCTCCCACATTTTCTTATTATTCTTCAAAACAGCCCTAAGCATAGTAGACAACGTTCTATTGACTACTTCAGTTTGTCCATCAGTTTGGGGGTGACAAGTAGTACTAAAAAGCAGTTTAGTCCCCAACTTAGCCCATAAACATCTCCAAAAGTGGCTAAGAAATTTAGTATCACGATCTGAAACAATAGTATTTGGCACACCATGCAAGCGAATAATTTCACGAAAGAACAAATCAGCAACATTAACAGCATCATCGCTTTTATGACATGGTATAAAGTGTGCCATTTTCGAGAATCTATCCACGACAACAAATATGCTATCCCTCCCCTTCTTTGCTCGAGGTAAACCTAAAACAAAGTCCATAGATATATCCTCCCAAGGAACACTAGGTACAGGCAAAGGCATATATAAACCATGAGGATTGAGTCGTGACTTAGCTTTTTGACATGTAGTGCAGCGAGCAATAAAACGCTCAACATCCCGTCTCATCTTGGGCCAAAAGAAATGTGTAGCAAGTACGTCCTCCGTCTTCTTCACGCCAAAGTGTCCCATTAATCCTCCTCCATGCGCCTCCTGCAACAACAAAAGACGAACGGAGCTAGCTGGAATGCATAGCTTGTTAGCACGAAACACAAATCCATCGTTAACAACAAACTTGTTCCACATTCTTCCTTCTTTACAATTCTGCATTACATCTTTAAAATCAGCATCATGCACATATTGATCTTTGATGGTCTCCAAACCAAATATTTTGAAGTCAAGTTGTGAAAGCATAGTATAGCGACGAGACAATGCATCAGCAATAACATTTTCTTTTCCCTTCTTGTGTTTAATGACATAAGGGAAAGTCTCAATGAATTCAACCCATTTAGCATGTCTACGATTCAGTTTAGCTTGACTTTTAATATGTTTCAAAGATTCATGATCAGAATGAATAACAAATTCTTTGGGCCATAAATAATGTTGCCATGTTTCTAAAGTCCGAACAAGAGCATATAATTCTTTATCATAAGTAGAATAATTCAGCCTAGGCCCACTCAATTTTTCAGAAAAGTATGCAACAGGTTTGCCATCTTGTAATAACACACCTCCTAATCCAATTCCACTAGCATCACATTCAAGCTCAAAAGTCTTATTAAAATCAGGAAGTTGGAGTAAAGGAGCATGTGTCAACTTATCTTTCAATACCGTGAAGGCTTCTTCCTGTGCGGTACCCCAAACAAAAGGCACATCCTTCTTTGTAAGCTCGTTGAGAGGTGCAGCAATGGTGCTGAAATCTCTCACAAAACGCCTATAGAATCCAGCGAGGCCAAGAAAACTCCTCACTTGTGTGACCGTTTTGGGCTGCGGCCAACTCTCAATAGCTTCAATCTTGGCTTTGTCAACTTCAATTCCCTGTGGAGTAACAACATAGCCAAGAAAAGACACTCGGTCGGTGCAAAAGGTGCACTTCCCAAGGTTACCAAACAAACGTGCATCACGTAGAGCAATAAAAACAGCACGTAAATGTTCCAAATGTTCTTCCAAAGATCTGCTATAAATCAGTATGTCATCAAAGTAAACTACCACAAATCGTCCAATGAAAGCACGTAAAACTTCGTTCATTAATCTCATGAAAGTACTAGGTGCATTAGTTAACCCAAAAGGCATGACTAACCACTCATATAATCCAAACTTAGTTTTAAATGATGTTTTCCATTCATCTCCCAATTTCATACGAATTTGATGGTAGCCACTACGCAAATCAACTTTGGAGAATATTGTAGAGCCACTCAATTCATCAAGCATATCATCTAGCCTAGGAATAGGATGACGATAACGAATAGTAATATTATTAATGCCTCTACAATCAACACACATACGTGATGTACCATCCTTTTTCGGAACTAGAATAATAGGAACAGCACAAGGACTAAGGGATTCGCGTATATAACCTTTGTCGAGAAGCTCTTGTACTTGACGCATAATCTCCTTCGTCTCCTCTGGATTGGTACGGTATGGTGCACGGTTTGGCAGTGAAGCACCGGGAATTAAGTCAATCTGATGCTCAATCCCTCGAATAGGCGGTAATCCCGGTGGCACGTCTTGTGGAAAGACGTCAGCGAACTCCTGCGAAATGTTAGTGACAGCAGGAGGCAAAGAGGAAGGCACGTCCTCGAATGAAAATAATGCCTCTTTGCACACAAAAGCATAGCAAACAGATTTGCTGAAATCTAGCTCATCAATATCAGATTTGGTGGCAAATAAACATGCACTTTTCAATTTAATTTCAGAAGCAACACTAGATGGTTTATTATTAGGCTTCATTTGTTGCTCAAATTCTTTTGCCACAATCTGATTTTCACTCTTATTCTTCTCCTGTTGTGCTTTATTAGCTCTATTAATATCATCTTTCAAAATGGAATCAGGACTCATAGGAAGCAAAGTAATATTTTTATCCTTATGAACAAGAGTATAGTGATTGTTTCTACCATGGTGTACAGAATTTTTATCAAATTGCCATGGTCTACCAAGTAATAAGGAACATGCTTGCATAGGTACCACATCACAATCAACATAATCAGCATATGTAGAGATACTAAAATGCACACGAACAGTACGTGTTACCTTAACCTTGCCGCTAAACATTCATACCTGTCAGCGTCTTCAGGAGCCATGTATTGCGTCTCATGATCAGAATCATCTCCACCATGTTCTTCACGTGTAATAAGAGCCAATGTCTCCTCATCATAGTCACTAGCGGACTCATATCCACCATCCGCGGTAGCAATCATCACACGCGGAGATTTGCATTCCCTCGCATAATGACCTACTCCCTTACAACGACGACAAATAATATCACTTGTGTGCCCTGTTGATGCCATGGAAGAAGAAGAACGCTGTGCAGGCCCCGCAGGTGCGCTCTTGGCAGATAATGGTGGTTGTGCCTGTTTTCTTGTATCACGGCTGGAGGTGGCACCGGATGGAGGTGCTGGTGCAGTTGAAGTAGAAGATGCACGTGGTGTCCATGATGAAGGTCGGCCTGCAGAAAAGTTAGTTCGCCCCAATGCTTGTCGATCCTGCACTTCACGTTCAGCTTTACAAGCAAGATGGAATAAACGAGTGATATTAGTATACTCCTTATAGTCTAGAATGGTCTGAATCTCTCTATTTAATCCACCCAGAAAACGTGCAAGCATAGCTTCATTCTCCTCAACAATACCACATCTAATCATGCCAGTTTGTAATTCCTGATAATATTCTTCTACAGAATTTTTCCCTCGTCTTAAACGCTGCAATTTTTGAAGCAATTCACGTTGATAATATGGTGGAACCCAACGCGTACGCATAGCAGTTTTCAAAGCAGCCCAAGTAGTTGGAATAGGATATAATCTACAATGTTCAGACCACCATACACATGCAAAACTAGTGAAAGCACAAACGGCAGCAGCAACTCGTCTCTCCTCAGGATATTGTAAACATGTAAATCGTTGTTCAGTTTCTAACTCCCAAGTAAGATATATATCAGGAACATATCTACCCTCAAATGGTGGAATATTCAATTTCAGTTTAGGAATATGGACATCATCTCGTACCTGAGGTGGTGGTGCAGGCCTACCATTACGAATATATACCTGAGGTCGACCTGCTGGTGGTGGTACAGGTGGCTGCATGTAGTGTTGATTTTGATCAACCTCATCCTCATAATCTCCCACATAATCATCCTCCTCCGCATCAGCAGCAGGAGCCACAGAAGTATCAACAGCAGCACCAAAAGTTTGGCCAAACGCAAGAGGAACACGGCTTGCTCGGCGGAGGTCTGCTTCGCGACGTGGAGGTAGTCGTTGTTGTTGTTGTTGGAGAGGTGCGTTAGGTGCAGCGAGTGGTGGTGGTGGAAGACGCGCGAGCAATTCATTAAACTTGTTATCGAGCTTTGTTTCGAACGTCTTCTCAAGGCCAGTGATCTTCTCCATGGCCTCTTCAAAATTGTTCAGCACATCTTGCACCTGTTCAGTCATCATTTGCTGAAACTTATCATGAAGCTCCTTGTTCGATAAATTCTCCCAGTCAATCTCGTCGGCTTGTGATCCTGGCATGGTTAGCAGCAATAGAAACACACAAGAATATGATCCTACAGACTACTAAGAAGTGGTGGTGGTGTATCACAAATCCGTCAAGCACATCTCAAATTCTTACCAGTTCTTACCCAGCAGCAGGCGGTGATCGGCAACCGTTGTAGTCAAAAACTCTCAAAGCTTGGATAGAGCGATTACCAGGGAGAGTCAAACACACGACGTAGATGTATGTGGAGCTTGGAAGGCTTATAGTATGGTAGCAAAAAGGGTCAGCAATAATCAATTCAGAGATGCAAAGTTGAATAAACGCTCAACGACGGTACTGTGCTGGTCCTAGGCTAGACTGTGCTAGAGACGCGAGCTTAGAACACCAACAAAATCACGGCGCGGCATGTAAACAAGGAAAAAGCACACTCTGAATTTTTTTTTCGCTCTTTTTTTTTCTTTTTTTTTTGCGCTGCTTTTCTTTTTTTTTTGCGAAAAATCACTATAATGGCGAGTGTCTCAAAACTCTTCCTAGATCAAACTGACAGGATGGGCACGAAAAAAAAATTTCCGACCAATTTTTTTTTTCGACTGCCCGGACCCAAAAACTGGAAACAGGTCAAAAAAACTTCCTATAATGGCACCTGTCTCAAAACACTCAGAAACACCTAAAAATAGGATAGCCAGAAAATTTTTCGAAAAATGCGTTTTCGAAAAATTTTGGGCCTAAACGGAGCGTGGCTACCCGACTCTTTTTTTTTCCGAAACCTACTCCGGCAAGGAAACACGAATCGGAATCTAGATGGATCTCGAAAACAAACCTAATATGCAAGGAACTCGGATTGGTGGTGGATATATGGTGGTGGTATATGGCAGCGGTGGTGGTAGCGGTGGTAGTATATGGATATGGATATGAATCAGTGGTGGTATATGAATCGGTGGTGGTATATGGATACGGATTCGGAGCGGTGGCGGATAAGCGGTGGTGGTAGATGGCAGGGGCGATGATGATGGTGCGGCGGCGGCGTGACAACTTATGACCAGAACTCGAAACTCTAAAAGACTAGACTCTAAGACCAGCAACTAGACACGACGATGCAACCGCAAATTCAACAAAGCAAAACCCTAAAAAGATTATGCAAAGGCTCAGATTGGTTCGGATATGATGAACTAACCCTAAATTTTTTTTTGTGGCTTTTTCGTGGACTGTAGGTATGAAGAACAGACTCGATCTAAACTACGAAAAACTGTAAAATCTCACCGAGCAACCTGGAAATCTGATACCACTTGATAGAGGCAAAGGTGTCCCGTCTTTCGATGAGATGATGGATATCGCTTTGGTGGAAGTCGACTTTGACGATCCGACTACGAACGTGCGAGGACGTCGCGCCTTAGCAATCGCTAAACCAACTCCGAGAGGTTATTGACCACGCCGGAGCACGATCAACCTGACCACGAGGGTCTGTTTCCTGCGAGCAAACGAAGAACAAGCAAGAAACTAAGATTGCAATCTGGATATTGCGAATATAAGATGAAAGCTTTATTGATCAAGGTGGGGTTTTGTGACGCCTTTGTCTGGTCGTTGAACACAAACGAAGTACGCGAAGTTGCAGCTATGGCAAACTTTTAATCTAAACAAAACCCAAAGTCTAAACGATGCCCTAAGGGCTGTATATATGGAGGAAGAGGGGGGGAATTTTCGTGGCCCTTGGTGGAGGGGTCCGAAATCAACCCTATCTCTTGTTTCCCCACACATACGGACTCTAAAAATAGCCTATACTTATGTATTTCGAAATTACATGGGCCTGGCCCAATAATAAGGTGACGCAGCACCTAAAATAGCCTCGGGACGAAATTTATGAAGTGGCATCTTGTATATTTCGTCCAAGGCTTCATGCACCCATTATGGTGGCTTCAAAGTCCTGAAATCATCACTTGTAACTCCGTTCTTGTTCCCCTTGCGCATGCCATCATCTCCATGCTTGTTCTTGCTCCAATGTTCATCCTTCTCCAAGCTAGGCCCTTCATTTGTAAGCAAAACAAATGTATCCAATTTAGGCAGCATCATATTCTCATGAACATTAGAATCATTACCAAGAAACGAAAGTACCTGGTAATTTAGTTGGCGTGCACGAGCTCTAGTAACTGGTCCAGTATGTATAGCAGCAGGGGCTGTGGGTGTAACAATTGTATTGATGTCCTCATCAGGTGGTGGTGGGTGTCACAAATCCGTCAAGCAAATCTCAAATTCTTACCAGTTCTTACCCAGCAGCAGGCGGTGATCGGCAACCGTTGTAGTCAAAAACTCTCAAAGCTTGGATAGAGCGATTACCAGGGAGAGTCAAACGCACGACGTAGATGTATGTGGAGCTGGGAAGGCTTATAATATGGTAGCAAAAAGGGTCAGCAATAATCAATTCAGAGATGCAAAGTTGAATAAACGCTCAACGACGGTACTGTGCTGGTCCTAGGCTAGACTGTGCTAGAGACGCGAGCCTAGAACACTAACAAAATCACGGCGCGGCACGTAAACAAGGGAAAAGCACACTCTGGAATTTTTTTTTCGCTCTTTTTTTTTGCGCTCTTTTTTTTTTGCGCTGCTTTTTTTTTTGCGAAAAATCACTATAATGGCGAGTGTCTCAAAACTCTTCTTAGCTCAAACTGACAGGATGGGCACGAAATTTTTTCGACTAATTTTTTTTTTTGACTGCCCGGACCCAAAAACTGGAAACGGGTCAAAAAAAACTTCCTATAATGGCACCTGTCTCAAAAACACTCAGAAACACCTAAAAATAGGATAGCCAGAAAATTTTTCGAAAAATGCGTTTTCGAAAAATTTTGGGCCTAAACGGAGCGTGGCTACCCGACTCTTTTTTTTCCGAAACCTACTCCGGCAAGGAAACACGAATCGGAATCTAGATGGATCTCGAAAACAAACCTAATATGACAAGAACTCGGATTGGTGGTGGATATATGGTGGTAGATGGCAGCGGTGGTGGTATATGACAGCTGTGGTGGTATATGGATACGGATTCGAAGCGGTGGCGGATAAACGGTGGTGGTAGATGGCAGGGGCGATGATGATGGTGCGGCGGCGGCGTGACAACTTATGACCAGAACTCGAAACTCTAAAAGACTAGACTCTAAAACCAGCAACTAGACCGACGATGCAACCGCAAATTCAACAAAGCAAAACCCTAAAAAGATTATGCAAAGGCTCAGATTGGTTCGGATATGATAAACTAACCCTAATTTTTTTTTGTGTGGCTTTTTCGTGGACTGTAGGTATGAAGAACAGACTCGATCTAAACGATGAAAAACTGTAAAATCTCACCGAGCAACCTAGAAATCTGATACCACTTGATAGAGGCAGAGGTGTCCCGTCTTTCGATGAGATGATGGATTTCGCTTTGGTGGAAGTCGACTTTGACGATCCGACTACGAACGTGCGAGGACGTCGCGCCTTAGCAATCGCTAAACCAACTCCGAGAGGTTATTGACCACGCCGGAGCACGATCAACCTGACCACGAGGGTCTGTTTCCTGCGAGCAAACGAAGAACAAGCAAGAAACTGAGATTGCAATCTGGATATTGCGAATATAAGATGAAAGCTTTATTGATCAAGGTGGGGTTCTGTGACGCCTTTGTCTGGTCGTTGAACACAAACGAAGTACGCGAAGTTGCAGCTATGGCGAACTTTTAATCTAAACAAAACCCAAAGTCTAAACGATGCCCTAAGGGCTGTATATATGGAGGAAGAGGGGGGGAATTTCGTGGCCCTTGGTGGAGGGGTCCGAAATCAACCCTATCCCTTGTTTCCCCATACATACGGACTCTAAAAATAGCCTATACTTATGTATTTCGAAATTACATGGGCCTGGCCCAATAATAAGGTGACGCAGCACCTAAAATAGCCTCGGGACGAAATTTATGAAGTGGCATCTTGTATATTTCGTCCAAGGCTTCATGCACCCATTATGGTGGCTTCAAAGTCCTGAAATCATCACTTGTAACTCCGTTCTTGTTCCCCTTGCGCATGCCATCATCTCCATACTTGTTCTTGCTCCAATGTTCATCCTTCTCCAAGCTAGGCCCTTCATTTGTAAGCAAAACAAATGTATCCAATTTAGGCAGCATCATATTCTCATGAACATTAGAATCATTACCAAGAAACGAAAGTACCTGGTAATTTAGTTGGCGTGCACGAGCTCTAGTAATTGGTCCAGTATGTATAGCAGCAGGGGCTGTGGGCAGCAGGGGCTCTTGGGCCAAAAGTGACGTGAGAGAACTTTTTGGACAGCAAATAAACATCTCTTTCTTCCTTATCTTCATATGTGGATTGTACAAATGTCCCATACACCTGCAATTAGACAAAACACAAAAGTGTGTGAAGTATTTTTGTTCTGGATAACATAAATAGATTATTGAATAGTTTGCACTAGAAATCACCTGACAAATATGCATATATGCAATATTTTTGGTCATATCCAAGGTAGTCATGTCCTCATCATCCTCCCCTTCTTGAAAATAAAGCCGTCCTCGGCGTTGCTTAATCTGAAATGTGGCTAACAAAAGAGACAAGGTGTACATGTTGTATATGTATATTTCATCCATTTTTACTTCCCTTGATTTTTGCATATATGACACATGAATAGATGAGTAACTTGCATAGTTCATAAAATCTAAAGCCAAAAAATTAGCACAAGAAGTAGAAGGCATGAAAATATTGCAACTCAGTTTGCACATATAAGTGAAGCTCTTATTCATTTCAAAAGATTGACAATGTTCATCATTAAACCATCCCAACATTGGTGAATAAACCTTACTTGCATCAAATTTACATACTACAGCATGCTTAAATAAGCAAACATGCAATAAGTCATTCAACACAGAAGCATCACCAAGATTAGACGTCATATCAAAATGATTAAACATTGGTTCTTTTGCATCAATAG
The DNA here is from genome assembly GCF_018294505.1 of Triticum aestivum. Classification (NCBI taxonomy): domain Eukaryota; kingdom Viridiplantae; phylum Streptophyta; class Magnoliopsida; order Poales; family Poaceae; genus Triticum; species Triticum aestivum. The sequence continues at coordinate 39,301 of NW_025225500.1, forward strand.
TTAATTCAATGGGTGCACTCAAAATTGTTGGTATTTCAGTTGTTTGATCACATGGCAAAGTCAAATTATCAACGTAGTCCTCTAAAATAGGTGGTGTGATCAAAGTAGTGGGTAGCTCATCAGATGGTGCATTCAAATTGACAAGGCATTCATCATTCTCATGTAGAGATGGAAGATCAGTACCTTTGTCATTACCTCTTATGATCAACTCAGATGATGTAGCCACTCTCGGGGGCGATGTGTCACATGGTGGAGGTGATGTAGTCCTGACAACAACGGATGTGGTTGTCATAGTATGCCTAGTAGTTGAAGGAACAATCATATCAACTCTTGGAATGTGCACCGTGCGCTTGTTCTCCTCGTGGCCAACACGTCGTTTTATTTCCTGTTCAGCTTTGCAAGCAAGATGAAACAAATGGTCCATAGGATAACACTCTTCATGAATTAATATCTCTTGAATATCACGGTTTAATCCTCCCCAAAATCTGTCCATAAAATCATCTTCACTTTCTTCTAAAGAGGAATGCAACAAGGTAGTTTGTAAATCATCGTAATATTTTGTTACAGTTTCACTACCTTGTTTTAAGTGTTGCAACTTCTTAATCATGTCACGAGTATAATAAGCAGGGACGAAAGTATGTCGCATGGCAAGTTTCAAATCATCCCAAGTAGTAGGTATATAATCAGGGTGTAACCGACAATATTCACTCCACCAAACCAAAGCATAACCAGTGAAAGAACCAACCGCAACCTTAACCTTTTTATGTTCATTGAAATTATGGGAAGCAAATATATTTTTTATGTCGAACTCCCATTCAATATATAAAGCAGGTTTAAAACGGCCATTAAATGGTGGTATAGATACATTAACCTAATCATGTGCATTTGGATGTTTGTGCACCTCTCGTGACGGTTGTGGTATTTCCAAAGGTGGTGGCACGTCTCCCGCGATCGACAGAGCCCATGAATTGACTCTGGATCCTGTCATGATTAGTAGAACAAGAAACAAAACCCAAAAATATTGTTCCTATAACTACTAAGATGTGGTGGTAAAACGCTCACAGTAAAGCAAATATCAATGTCTTACAAATTCTTACCATGCAGCAGGCGGTGATCGGCAACCAGCGGTGTCAAGTAACTCCGAATATTGAGTAAAGCGATTGCCAGGGGAGCGTACGTATACACGGTGTAGAAATATGTGGAGCTGGGTTGGCTATATATGGTAGCAAAAGATTAGCAATAATCAATTCAAAGATGCAATGTTGAATAAACGCTCAACGACGGTACTGTGCTGGTCCTAGGCTAGACCGGACTAGAGACGTGAGCCTAGAACACTAATGAGGTCACGGCGTAGCACAACTAGTATCAATGAAGGATACTAAGTAGCTCTTGACAGCAAGATATAAGTGAAGATCACAACGGCAGTGAAGATAATGATGAAAAACAACTGCCAAGCAGGATATACAACAACTCTCTCTCCAATTTTCCTCTTGAAAAGTTTGAGACAATTTTCTGATAAATTCTTTCAAAGAATGCTACTAACTCAAGCTTTCCAATGCAAAAAGAATCACTCAATTCCGAGTTGATATGAGGAGTCAAAGAATTCTAAAACTGGCCTGAAAAATTGGAACAAGTTGTATTCACGAACTTCGGAGGGCAAAAATACCTATTTAGAAGCCGATTTTGAGGTGTCAAATATTGAACTAGCTTCTGCAACTATTTAGATGCGGCTCGTTGCTATCTTCAATTTGAGTACTCACGGAGCCAAAACGGACTTCGTATGAGGAAGATACACCTGTTTTACTGAACAGTGCGCAAAACAGATTCCAATCCGAATTCAGGTACGAGATTGATTCTAGATAGATCCAATTTTTTTCTTCTCTCTTTTTTTTCTCACGCTTTCTTTTTCTTCTCTCTCTTTTTCTTTCCTTTTTTTTCTCTTTTTTTTCTCTATCTTTTTTTTTCTCCCTCTTTCCAAGACAAACTAGATAAGATGCAGATTGGATCAGGCGAAGATGTGAATGACCTCAACTATGATTATGACAATGAACAGTGCATAGCACGTGGTGGAAATTAATAGATGGGATGATGGACAGCGGAACGGATAATGATGCAGCGGCGGCGTGACTAATGTGAACAGAACTCGAAACTCTAAAGGACTAGACACTAAGACCAGCAACTCGACACGGCGATGCAACCGATAATTCAATAATGCAAACAATGAAAAGAAAATTGCAAAGGCTCAGTCTGGCTAGGACAAAGGATGAATAGATCTAACTTTTGTTTTGTGGCTTTTTCTTGGACAATAGGTAAGAAAATAAATCTAATCTAGGAAAAACTGGAAATTCTCACCGAGCAACCTGAAAACTGATACCACTTGATAGAGGCGAGGGTCCCGATCTTTCGATGAGATGATAACTATCGATTTGGTGGAGACGACTTTGACGATCCGACTACAAACGTGCACGACGTTGCGCCTTAGCAATCGCTAAACCAATCTCCTGAGGTTACTGACGATGCTGGAAGCACGGTCAGCCTGACCACGAAGGTCTATTCCTGCAAGCAATCGAAGAACGAGCAAGAATATGATAAAGCAATCTGAATATTGCAAATCTATATGAAGTATTGATAATGGTGGGGATCCGGAAGCGGTCTTGGTCTGGTCGTTGGACACAAACGAAGTACACGAAGTTGCAATGACTAACTTTTAACTAAACAAATCCCAAGCAAAAGCTACTAGATGGATCTACTTATATAGGAGCAAGGGGTGGCGGCCAAGGAGGTGGGAGGACGTCCCAAGGCAGCCTAAAACTAAATCTAGGTCGTACAAGGCCAATGGGCCCAAGTGGAGGTGATGTAACACCTTTGGACTTGTAGTTTGACTCGGATTCTGCTGCAGCATCAGATTGTTTCGTCCACAACTCAACGCTCCGGACGAATTTGAAGGTGATTCCAATTGGGTTGGAAAGTGCACGAAATCTAGTTTCCAACAAAAAAAGAATCACCCAATTCGGAGTCCGTATGAAAAACTTGTGTGCGTTTTGAGTCAGGTGTGTCTGTGCAGTCCGAATCTGAATCCAGAACGTGAGAGACTTGGACTCTATCTTGTCTTGGGCCAAAAGTGACGTGAGAGAACTTTTTGGACAGCAAATAAACATCTCTTTCTTCCTTATCTTCATATGTGGATTGTACAAATGTCCCATACACCTGCAATTAGACAAAACACAAAAGTGTGTGAAGTATTTTTGTTCTGGATAACATAAATAGATTATTGAATAGTTTGCACTAGAAATCACCTGACAAATATGCATATATGCAATATTTTTGGTCATATCCAAGGTAGTCATGTCCTCATCACTCATTCTACGCCTCCCACGGATTGATGAACCTTAGGTCATCCACTTGAGGGAAATTTGCTACTGTCCTACAAAACTCTACGCTTGGAGGCCCGACACGATTCTACAAGAAGAAGGTTGCATAATAGACATCAGGGGTCCTGAGCTTTGGATCTTGGATCAATGGGGAACAGGAAACACAGGGACAGTATTTACCTAGGTTCGGGCCCTGTCGAAGAGGTAAAACCATACGTCCTACTTGATTATATTGATGTGTATATGATGGTTACAGAGTTGGTCTACCGCGAGATCGGATGAACTAAACCCTAAATGAGTAGGATGATGGTTCTAAGATGATCTATTGACTAGCCCAACCTCGGTTTATATAATGCACTGGAGACCTAGGATTTATAAGAGTCCTCATCTTGTGAGCCAAGCCTTGTGGAGTCTTCCTTCCAGAGCACGGGGTAGCCTGTACTTTGGCCTTCCTTTGATAAATCAAGAGCAGCCCACCAATCCGGCCCATGAGAGATAGGTCGGCAGCCTGAGGACCCCTTAGTCCGAGACACCCTTAGTAGCCCCCTGAACTGGTCTTCAAGTTGGGGACGCTCCTCGGTTCTTCCGAACTGTTCTTCATCTTCGGTCGCCGGTCTTGAAAACTAGTTCAACAAATCTTCCCATCTTCAATCTTGAGGATCACCGAGGTGAATCCGAAGAGTGTACAAGTCCGGTATCCGAGGAGCCCCTTTATGTTCTTGGCCTCTATCAACGCCTTGTTATTTTTACGCCACACCTCGGGTTCAAAGTGTTTCTCATGTGGCTGTGTCCTCTTGCACCCGAGCTCCAACACCAGACTGCATTTGAGGTGACTTTTTGAAGCCGAGCTCCAACGCTGATCTACATCCGAGGTGTCACAAATTACTTCGTTCTTGAAAAAGTTTGAAGGAGTTCAGCCGAGCTTAATGCTGGAAATGCCCTCTATTGAGCCAACAACTTGCATCCAAGCTTTATGCCGGACTGCTTCTGAGGTGATGCACCACCTTAGTCTTGGGCTGTTTATTTGGGGCTATATTTTCCTTGGTTGGTGCAATTTATTCTCTGCCGAGATATATAGATAGTAGCCCCCAAGGTGCGGCCAAAAATCCGAGATGCACCTGAAGGAAAACATAAAATCGCTGATCCCAGTAGCCCATGAGACTCAGGTTGATTCACCAAATCAACCTGAGGATCAACTCCTAGCTCCATAACATACTTAGGAATGAAAACACGGTGTGCATAGTTCTCAAGACTCAGGTTGGGTGCGGCCGACCAACTTGAGGATCGTAATCCCCTTGCAAACTATTTTGCACTTTTAGTTTATGCATTGAATCGACAATGCAGTAGCCCCTAAGCCACTGGTCGGGCGGCAACACCAGATCAGGAGATCAATGTGCCCCTTTAATATTCGAAAATGAGAAGCGCGAAGCCCAGTAGCCCCCGAGCCTTAATGTGGGCACGGGTGGCCGAATTAAGGATCGATATCCATTTGACAAAATTTTTTGTTGTGTTTAACACAAACTTCTCGAAAAGAGAATAAAGATCTCTTAAAGGAGCTAGAGATAATGAAAGCCAGGCTGGCCAAGGTCGGCCTCAAGGGGCTTAATAGATAGTAAATCAACGCCAATCCAAAATTATGAGAGCATTATGTTAGCTGCTCGGTTGTCTCAGCGAGATTGTGCCCTTCACTCTTTAAAAGATGGGCTGCAGTAAATTGACTTGCTCACAATTTATATGTAATGATTCTATGTATCCAAGTACTTGACATCATTAATGCTCGGATCCGCATTGAACAAAACTTTGTTGAATGACCATCGACTTCAACCTCCTTGTCCAGTAGCCGGGGAGTGTTTGTCCCATTGGTGAATGTTGCACGAAAACAAAACAAAATTCTACGCACACGCAAGATCTATCCATGGGGACGCATAGCTACGAGAGGGGGAGAGCATCTACATACCCTTGTAGATCGCTAAGCGGATGCATTTATCAACATGGTTGATGTAGTCGTACACCTTCACGATCCATGCCGGTCAAGTACCAAAGATACGACACTTCCGCATTCAGCACATGTTCAGCTCGATGACGTCCTCGCCTTCTCCATCCAGCAAGAGAGGAGAAGTAGTAGATGAGTTATGGCAGCACGACGGCGTGGTGACGGTGGTGGTGAAACTATCCGCGAGGCTTTGCCAAGCACAACGGACATGGACGGAGGAGGAACTAGAACAAGAGGGAGATGGGGCACCGCACACGGCTTGGGGATCGTGGTGTCTCTTGCCCCTCTCCCCCCTCTCATATATATAGGTGGGGGGAGGAGGGGAGGCAGCCCAGGGCGCCCCCTAGGGGGCCGGAGGCCGCCCTGGGCTCCTGCCCTGGCCGCGCCCCCTTCCTTCTTTGGCGCCTGGGGAGAAGGCGGGAGGGGAGCCCCCTTTCCTTTCTCTCATGTGGAGGGGAAGGCAGGAGGGGCTAACCCTCCCCCCTTTCCTTCCCTAGCGCTGGCAGCCTAGAGGTGGGGCGCACCAGCCACTTGTGGGCTAGTGTGCTTCCCTCTTTGGCCCAATAAGCCCAATAACTCCCCATGGCCTTTCCGGAACCCCTTCTAGTGATCCGATATATACCCGGTGCATTCTGAAACCTTTCCGGTGACCAAATAGTATCATCCTATATACCGATCTTTACCTCTGGACAATTACGGAGCTCCTCGTCATGTCTGTGATCTCATCCGAGACTCCGAACAACATTCAGTGACCAACTCACATAACTCATATAATACTATATCGTCCTCAAACATTAAGCGTGCGGACCCTACAGGTTCGAGAATGATGTAGATATGACCGAGACGCTTCTCTGGTCAATAACCAATAGCGGGACCTAGATGCCCATATTGGTTTCTACATATTGTACGAAGATCTTTATCGGTCAAACCTTTATGACAACATACGTAGTTCCCTTTGTCTGTCAGTATGTTACTTGCCCGAGATTTGATCGTCAGTATCTCCATACCTAGTTCAATCTCGTTACCAGCAAGTCTCTTTACTCATTCCGTAATACATCATCTCATAACTAACTCCTTAGTCACTTTGCTTGCAAGCTTCTTGTGATGCTCTATTACCGAGAGGGCCTAGAGAAACCTCTCCGATACACGGAGTGACAAATCCCAATCTTGATCCATGCCAACTCAGCAGACACCTTCGGAGATACTTGTAGAGCATCTTTATGATCACCCAGTTACGCTGTGACGTTTGACAGCACACAAGGCATTTCTCCAGTATCCGAGAGTTGCATGATCTCATGGTCGAAGGAATATGTATTTGACATTAAGAAAGCAGTAGCAATAAACTGAACGATCATATGCTGAGCTAACGGATGGGTCTTGTCCATCATATCATTCTCCTAATGATGTGATCTCGTTATCAAGTGACAACACATGTTTATGGTTAGGAAACCTTAACCATCTTTTGATCAACGAGCTAGTCTAGTAGAGGCTCACAAGGGACATGGTATTTGTCTATGTATTCACACATGTATTTAAGTTTCTGGTCAATACAATTCTAGCATGAATAATAAACCTTTATCATGAATAAGGAAATATAATAATAACCACTTTATTATTGCCTCTAGGGCATATTTGCAACAATCTCCCACTTGCACTAGAGTCAATAATCTACATTACATAGTAATGAATCTAACAGTCATGGAGTCGTGGTGCTGATCATGTTTTGCCCGCGGAAGAGGTTTAGTCAACGGGTCGACTGCATTCAGATTCATATGTATTTTGAAAATTTCTATGTCTCCATCCTTGACCTTTTCACGAATGGAGTTGAAGCGCCTCTTGAATTATTTGGTTCTCTTGTGGAACCTAGATTCCTTCGCTAAGTGTTGGGGATATAACTACTGAGTATAAACCGCCCAGGAGGGCCGGTTTATGCTCATCCGTATTGAAGCCCATGAAGACAAGGAGTATGGCGTTCTACCATTGAAGCTTAAAGGCCCAGAGCCCAAAGGCGGTTTAGAGCCCATAAACGTAAACCGGCATGAGGTGTGTAAACTTGTGTTGTAAGTTAGGAAAGGTAGAAACCGAGTCGGACACGTGTATGAGCCGGCCTCAGTGTTCTACAAACCGCCGGGCGTCAACTGTGTATATAAAAGGACGACCCGGCGGCGGTTCATGCACAAGAAACAACAACTCGAGAGATAGGGAAAGCGGATTTGCTCCCTGCTCATCAAGATCCCATCACTTCCACCACAACTGGATCATAGGCTTTTACCTTCACCGCAAGGGGCCGAACCAGTATAAACTCCCCGTGTCCTTTGTCCGGTTTAACCCCTTTTTACCTAATCTCGTTGCAATGGCTGATGAGGACATCAATACCATTGTTACACCCACAGCCCCTACTGCTACATATACGGGACCAATTACTAGAGCTTGCACATGCCAATTAAATTATCAGGTACTTTTGTTTCTTGGTAATGATTCTAATGTTCATGAGAATATGATGCTGCCTAAATTGGATATATTTGTTTTGCTTACAAATGAAGGGCCTAGCTTGGAGAAGGATGAACATTGGAGCAAGAACAAGCATGGAGATGATGCCATGCGCAAGGGGAACAAGAACGGAGTTACAAGTGATGATTTCAGGACTTTGAAGCCACCATAATGGGTGCATGAAGCCTTGGACGAAATATACAAGATGCCACTTCATAAGTTTCGTCCCGAGGCTATTCTAGGTGCTGCGTCACCTTATTATTGGGCCAGGCCCTTGTAATTTCGAAATACATAAGTATAGGCTATTTTTAGAGTCCGTATGTGTGGGGAAACAAGAGATAGGGTTGATTTCGGACCCCTCCACCAAGGGCCACGAAATTCCCCCCCTCTTCCTCCATATATACAACCCTTAGGGCACCGTTTAGACTTTGGGTTTTGTTTAGATTAAAGTTCGCCATAGCTGCAACTTCGCGTACTTCGTTTGTGTTCAACGACCAGACAAAGGCGTCACAGAACCCCACCTTGATCAATAAAGCTTTCATCTTATATTCGCAATATCCAGATTGCAATCTCAGATTCTTGCTTGTTCTTCATTTGCTCGCAGGAATCGGACCCTCGTGGTCAGGTTGATCATGCTTTGGCGTGGTCAATAACCTCTCGGAGTTGGTTTAGCGATTGCTAAGGCGCGACGTCCTCGCACGTTCGTAGTCGGATCGTCAAAGTCGACTTCCACCAAAGCGAAATCCATCATCTCATCGAAAGACGGGACACCACCGCCTCTATCAAGTGGTATCAGATTTCCAGGTTGCTCGGTGAGATTTTACTCTTTTTCGTAGTTTAGATCGAGTCTTTTCTTCATACCTATAGTCCACGAAAAAGCCACAAAAAAATTTAGGGTTAGTTCATCATATCCGAACCAGTCTGAGCCATTGCATAATCTTTTTAGGGTTTTGCTTTGTTGAATTTGTGGTTGCATCGTCGTGTCTAGTTGCTGGTCTTAGAGTCTAGTCTTTTAGAGTTTCGAGTTCTGGTCATAAGTTGTCACGCCGCCGTCGCACCATCATGATCGCCCCTGCCATCTACCACCATCGCTTATCCGCCACCGCTTCAAATCCGTATCCATATATCACCACCGCTGTCATATACCACCACCGCTGCCATCTACCACCAATCCGAGTTCTTGTCAAATTAGATTTGTTTTCGAGATCCATCTAGATTCCGATTCGTGTTTCCTTGCCGGGTAGGTTTCGGAAAAAAAAAGAGTCCCGAAACCACCCTCCGTTTAGGCCCAAATTTTCTCAAAAACGCACTTGTCGAAAAATTTTCTGGCTATCCTATTTTTAGGTGTTTCTAAGCGTATTGAGACAGTCGCCGTTATAGAAAGTTTTTTTTGACCCGTTTCCAGTTTTTGGGTCCGGGCAGTCGAAAAAAAAAATTGGTCAACAAAAATTTCGTGCCCATCCTGTCATTTTGACCTGGGAAGAGTTTTGAGACACTCACCATTATAGTGATTTTTCGCAAAAAAAAACAGCGCAAAAAAAAGCAGCGAAAAAAAAAGAGAGCGAAAATAAAAGACAGAGTGTGCTTTTCCCTTGTTTACATGCAGCGCCGTGATTTTGTTAGTGTTCTAGGCTCGCGTCTCTAGTACAGTCTAGCCTAGGACCAGCACAGTACCGTCGTTGAGCGTTTATTCAACTTTGCATCTCTGAATTGATTATTGTTGATCCTTTTTTGCTACCATATTATAAGGCTTCCCAGCTCCACATACATCTACGTCGTGCGTTTGACTCTCCCTGGTAATTGCTCTATCCAAGCTTTGAGAGTTTTGACGACAACGGTTGCCGATCACCACCTGCTGCTGGGTAGGAACTGGTAAGAATTTGAGATTTGCTTGACGGGTTTGTGATACACCACCACCACTTCTTAGTAGTCTGTAGGATCATATTCTTGTGTGTTTCTATTTGCTGCTAACCATGGTAGAATCACAAGCCGATGAGACTGATTGGGAGACTTGACGAACAAACGGCTACATGATAAATTTCAGCAAATGATGAGTGGACAGGTGCAAGATGTGCTAAACAGATTTGACGAGGCCATGGAGAAGGTAGATGGCATTGAGAAGACGTTCGAAACGAAGCTTGATAGCAAGTTTAATGAATTGCTCGCGTGTTTTCCACCACCACCACCGGCTGCACCTATCGCACCTCTGCAACAACTACAACAACGCCTCTTTCCGAATCAGTATGGACGAGCGAAGCGTGTTCCTATTGTGGATGGCCAAACTTCTGGTGCTGTTGTTCCTATTGTTGATGCTTCCTTGGCTCCTTCTACTGTTGCTGCTGGTACCCAGGAGGATGATGAGTATGCGGGCGATTATGAGGATGAGGTTGATCAAAATCAGCACTACGTGCAGCCACCTGCACCACCAGCAGCAGGTCGACCTCAGGTATATATTCGTAATGGTAGGCCTGCACCACCACCTCAGGTACGAGATGATGTCCATATTCCTAAACTGAAATTGAATATTCCACCATTTGAGGGTAGATATGTTCCTGATATATATCTTACTTGGGAGTTAGAAACTGAACAACGATTTACATGTTTACAATATCCTGAGGAGAGACGAGTTGCTGCTGATGTTTGTGCTTTCACTAGTTTTGCATGTGTATGGTGGTCTGAACATTGTAGATTATATCCTATTCCAACTACTTGGGCTGCTTTGTAAACTGCTATGCGTACGCGTTGGGTTCCACCATATTATCAACGTGAATTGCTTCAAAAATTGCAGCGTTTAAGACAAGGGAAAAATTCTGTAGAAGAATATTATCAGGAATTACAAAGTGGCATGATTAGATGTGGTATTGTTGAGGAGAATGAAGCTATGCTTGCACGTTTTTTGGGTGGATTAAATAGAGAGATTCAGACCATTCTAGACTATAAGGAGTATACTAATATCACTCGTTTATTCCATCTTGCTTGTAAAGTTGAACGTGAAGTGCAGGATCGACAAGCATTGGGGCGAACTATCTTTTCTGCAGGCCGACCTTCATCATGGACACCACGTGCATCTTCTACTTCAACTGCACCAGCACCTCCATCAGGTGCCACCTCCAGCCGTGATACAAGAAAACAAGCACAACCACCATTATCTGCCAAGAGCGCACCTGCAGGGCCTGCACAGCGTTCTTCTTCTTCCATAGCATCAACAGGGCACACAAGTGATATTATTTGTCGTCATTGTAAGGGAGGAGGTCATTATGCGAGAGAATGCAAATCTCCGCGTGTGATGATTGCTACCGCGGATGGTGGATATGAGTCCGCTAGTGACTATGATGAGGAGACTTTGGCTCTTATTACACGTGAAGAACATGGTGGAGATGATTCTGATCATGAGACGCAATACATGGCTCCTGAAGACGCTGACATGTATGAATGTTTAGTTGCTCAACGTGTTTTGAGTGTGCAGGTCACACAAGCTGAGCAAAATCAGAGGCACAATTTGATGAGGACATGACTACCTTGGATATGACCAAAAATATTGCATATATGCATATTTGTCAGGTGATTTCTAGTGCAAACTATTCAATAATCTATTTATGTTATCCAGAACAAAAATACTACACACACTTTTGTGTTTTGTCTAATTGCAGGTGTATGGGACATTTGTACAATCCACATATGAAGATAAGGAAGAAAGAGATGTTTATTTGCTGTCCAAAAAGTTCTCTCACGTCACTTTTGGCCCAGGAGAAGATAGAGTCCAAGTCTCTCACGTTCTGGATTCAGATTCGGACTGCACAGACATACCTGACTCAAAACGCACACAAGTTTTTCATACGGACTCCGAATTGGGTGATTCTTTTTTTGTTGGAAACTAGATTTCGTGCACTTTCCAACCCAATTGGAATCACCTTCAAATTCGTCCGGAGCGTTGAGTTGTGGACGAAACAATCTGATGCTGCAGCAGAATCCGAGTCAAACTACAAGTCCAAAGGTGTTACATCACCTCCACTTGGGCCCATTGGCCTTGTACGACCTAGATTTAGTTTTAGGCTGCCTTGGGACGTCCTCCCACCTCCTTGGCCGCCACCCCTTGCTCCTATATAAGTAGATCCATCTAGTAGCTTTTCCTTGGGATTTGTTTAGTTA
>NW_025225500.1:54127-119784 GCF_018294505.1 Triticum aestivum
AAAAAAAAGAAAAAGAGGGAGAAAAAAAAGGAAAAAAAAGCGTGAGAAAAAAAAGAGAGAAGAAAAAAAATTGGATCTATCTAGAATCAATCTCGTACCTGAATTCGGATTGGAATCTGTTTTGTGCACTGTTCAGTAAAACAGCTTGGCTATTGTTTCACATCATTATCTTTACTGCCGTTGTGATCTTCACTTATATCTTGCTGTCCAGAGCTACTTTGTATCCTTCATTGATGCTGGTTGTGCTACGACGTGACCTCATTAGTGTTCTAGGCTCGCGTCTCTAGTTTGGTCTAGCCTAGGACCAGCACAGTACCATCGTTGAGCGTTTATTCAACATTGCATCTTTGAATTGATTATTGCTAATCTTTTGCTACCATATATAGCCAACCCAGCTCCACATATTTCTACACCGTGTATACGTACGCTCCCCTAGCAATCGCTTTACTCAATATTCGGAGTTACTTGACACCGCTGGTTGCCGATCACCGCCTGCTGCATGGTAAGAACTTGTAAGACATTGATATTTGCTTTACTGTGAGCGTTTTACCACCACATCCTAGTAGTTATAGGAACATTATTTTTGGGTTTTGTTTCTTGTTCTACTAATCATGACAGGATCCAGAGTCAATTCATGGGCTTTGTCAATCGCGGGAGACGTGCCACCACCTTTGCAAATACCACAACCGTCACGAGAGGTGCACAAACATCCAAATGCACATGATCAGGTTAATGTATCTATACCACCATTTAATGGCCGTTTTAAACCTGCTTTATATATTGAATGGGAGTTCGACATAAAAAATACATTTGCTTCCCATAATTTCAATGAACATAAAAAGGTTAAGGTTGCGGTTGGTTCTTTCACTGGTTATGCTTTTGTTTGGTGGAGTGAATATTGTCGGTTACACCCTGATTATATACCTACTACTTGGGATGATTTGAAACTTGCCATGCGACATACTTTCGTCCCTGCTTATTATACTCGTGACATGATTAAGAAGTTGCAACACTTAAAACAAGGTAGTGAAACTGTAACAAAATATTATGATGATTTACAAACTACCTTGTTGCATTCCTCTTTAGAAGAAAGTGAAGATGATTTTATGGATAGATTTTGGGGAGGATTAAACCGTGATATTCAAGAGATACTAATTCATGAAGAGTGTTATCCTATGGACCATTTGTTTCATCTTGCTTGCAAAGCTGAACAGGAAATAAAACAACGTGTTGGCCACGAGGAGAACAAGCGCACGGTGCACATTCCAAGAGTTGATATGATTGTTCCTTCAACTACTAGGCATACTATGACAACCACATCCGTTATTGTCAGGACTACATCACCTCCACCATGTGACACATCACCCCCGAGAGTGGCTACATCATCTGAGTTGATCATAAGAGGTAATGACAAAGCTACTGATCTTCCATCTCTACATGAGAATGATGAACGCCTTGTCAATTTGAATGCACCATCTGATGAGCTACCCACTACTTTGATCACACCACCTATTTTAGAGGACTACGTTGATAATTTGACTTTGCCATGTGATCAAACAACTGAAATACCAACAATTTTGAGTGCACCCATTGAATTAACTATTGATGCAAAAGAACCAATGTTTAATCATTTTGATATGACCTCTAATCTTGGTGATGATTCTGTGTTGAATGACTTATTGCATGTTTGCTTATTTAAGCATGTTGTAGCATGTAAATTTGATGCAAGTAAGGTTTATTCACCAATGTTGGGATGGTTTAATGATGAACATTGTCAATCTTTTGAAATGAATAAGAGCTTCACTTATATGTGCAAACTGAGTTGCAATATTTTCATGCCTTCTACTTCTTGTGCTAATTTTTTGGCTTTAGATTTTATGAACTATGCAAGTTACTCATCTATTCATGTGTCATATATGCAAAAATCAAGGGAAGTAAAAAATGGATGACATATACATATACAACATGTACACCTTGTCTCTTTTGTTAGCCACATTTCAGATTAAGCAACGCCGGGGACGGCTTTATTTTCAAGAAGGGGATGATGATGAGGACATGACTACCTTGGATATGACCAAAAATATTGCATATATGCATATTTGTCAGGTGATTTCTAGTGCAAACTATTCAATAATCTATTTATGTTATCCAGAACAAAAATACTACACACACTTTTGTGTTTTGTCTAATTGCAGGTGTATGGGACATTTGTACAATCCACATATGAAGATAAGGAAGAAAGAGATGTTTATTTGCTGTCCAAAAAGTTCTCTCACGTCACTTTTGGCCCAAGAGAAGATAGAGTCCAAGTCTCTCACGTTCTGGATTCAGATTCGGACTGCACAGACATACCTGACTCAAAACGCACACAAGTTTTTCATACGGACTCCGAATTGGGTGATTCTTTTTTTGTTGGAAACTAGATTTCGTGCACTTTCCAACCCAATTGGAATCACCTTCAAATTCGTCCGGAGCGTTGAGTTGTGGACGAAACAATCTGATGCTGCAGCAGAATCCGAGTCAAACTACAAGTCCAAAGGTGTTACATCACCTCCACTTGGGCCCATTGGCCTTGTACGACCTAGATTTAGTTTTAGGCTGCCTTGGGACGTCCTCCCACCTCCTTGGCCGCCACCCCTTGCTCCTATATAAGTAGATCCATCTAGTAGCTTTTCCTGGGGTTTTGTTTAGATTAAAAGTTCGCCATAGCTGCAACTTCGCGTACTTCGTTTGTGTTCAACGACCAGACAAAGGCGTCACAGAACCCCACCTTGATCAATAAAGCTTTCATCTTATATTCGCAATATCCAGATTGCAATCTTAGTTTCTTGCTTGTTCTTCGTTTGCTCGCAGGAAACAGACCCTCGTGGTCAGGTTGATCGTGCTCCGGCGTGGTCAATAACCTCTCGGAGTTGGTTTAGCGATTGCTAAGGCGCGACGTCCTCGCACGTTCGTAGTCGGATCGTCAAAGTCGACTTCCACCAAAGCGAAATCCACCATCTCATCGAAAGACGGGACACCTTTGCCTCTATCACAAACTAGATAAGATGCAGATTTGATCCGGCGAAGATGTGAGTGACCTCAACTATGATTATGACAATAAACAGTGCGTAGCACGTGGTGGAAATTGATGGATGGGATGGTGGACAACGGATGGGATAATGATGCAGCGGCTGCGTGATTAATGTGAACAGAACTCGAAACTCTAAAGGAACTAGACACTAAGACCAGCAACTCGACACGGCGATGCAACCGATAATTCAATAATGCAAACAATGAAAAGAAAATTGCAAAGGGTCAGTCTGGCTAGGACAAAGGATGAATAGATCTAACTTTTTTTTGTGGCTTTTTCTTGGACAATAGGTAAGAAAATAAATCTAATCTAGCAAAAACTGGAAATTCTCACCGAGCAACCTGAAAACTGATACCACTTGATAGAGGCGAGGGTGTCCCGATCTTTCGATGAGATGATAACTATCGATTTGGTGGAGACGACTTTGACGATCCGACTACAAACGTGCACGACGTTGCGCCTTAGCAATCGCTAAACCAATCTCCTGAGGTTATTGACCACGCCGGAGCACGATCAACCTGACCACGAAGGTCTATTCCTGCAAGCAATCGAAGAACGAGCAAGAATATGATAAAAGCAATCTGAATATTGCGAATATATATGAAGTATTGATAAAGGTGGGGATCCGTAAGCGGTCTTGGTCTGGTCGTTGGACACAAACGAAGTACACGAAGTTGCAATGGCTAACTTTTAACTAAACAAATCCCAAGGAAAAGCTACTAGATGGATCTACTTATATAGGAGCAAGGGGTGGCGGCCAAGGAGGTGGGAGGACGTCCCAAGGCATCCTAAAACTAAATCTAGGTCGTACAAGGCCAATGGGCCCAAGTGGAGGTGATGTAACACCTTTGGACTTGTAGTTTGACTCGGATTCTGCTGCAGCATCAGATTGTTTCGTCCACAACTCAACGCTCCGGACGAATTTGAAGGTGATTCCAATTGGGTTGGAAAGTGCACGAAATCTAGTTTCCAACAAAAAAAGAATCACCCAATTCGGAGTCCGTATGAAAAACTTGTGTGCGTTTTGAGTCAGGTATGTCTGTGCAGTCCGAATCTGAATCCAGAACGTGAGAGACTTGGACTCTATCTTCTCTTGGGCCAAAAGTGACGTGAGAGAACTTTTTGGACAGCAAATAAACATCTCTTTCTTCCTTATCTTCATATGTGGATTGTACAAATGTCCCATACACCTGCAATTAGACAAAACACAAAAGTGTGTGTAGTATTTTTGTTCTGGATAACATAAATAGATTATTGAATAGTTTGCACTAGAAATCACCTGACAAATATGCATATATGCAATATTTTTGGTCATATCCAAGGTAGTCATGTCCTCATCATCATCCCCTTCTTGAAAATAAAGCCGTCCCCGGCGTTGCTTAATCTGAAATGTGGCTAACAAAAGAGACAAGGTGTACATGTTGTATATGTATATGTCATCCATTTTTTACTTCCCTTGATTTTTGCATATATGACACATGAATAGATGAGTAACTTGCATAGTTCATAAAATCTAAAGCCAAAAAATTAGCACAAGAAGTAGAAGGCATGAAAATATTGCAACTCAGTTTGCACATATAAGTGAAGCTCTTATTCATTTCAAAAGATTGACAATGTTCATCATTAAACCATCCCAACATTGGTGAATAAACCTTACTTGCATCAAATTTACATGCTACAACATGCTTAAATAAGCAAACATGCAATAAGTCATTCAACACAGAATCATCACCAAGATTAGAGGTCATATCAAAATGATTAAACATTGGTTCTCTTGCATCAATAGTTAATTCAATGGGTGCACTCAAAATTGTTGGTATTTCAGTTGTTTGATCACATGGCAAAGTCAAATTATCAACATAGTCCTCTAAAATAGGTGGTGTGATCAAAGTAGTGGGTAGCTCATCAGATGGTGCGTTCAAATTGACAAGGCATTCATCATTCTCATGTAGAGATGGAAGATCAGTACCTTTGTCATTACCTCTTATGATCAACTCAGATGATGTAGCCACTCTCGGGGGCGATGTGTCACATGGTGGAGGTGATGTAGTCCTGACAACAACGGATGTGGTTGTCATAGTATGCCTAGTAGTTGAAGGAACAATCATATCAACTCTTGGAATGTGCACCGTGCGCTTGTTCTCCTCGTGGCCAACACGTCGTTTTATTTCCTGTTCAGCTTTGCAAGCAAGATGAAACAAATGGTCCATAGGATAACACTCTTCATGAATTAGTATCTCTTGAATATCACGGTTTAATCCTCCCCAAAATCTATCCATAAAATCATCTTCACTTTCTTCTAAACAGGAATGCAACAAGGTAGTTTGTAAATCATCATAATATTTTGTTACAGTTTCTGATGAGGACATGACTACCTTGGATATGACCAAAAATATTGCATATATGCATATTTGTCAGGTGATTTCTAGTGCAAACTATTCAATAATCTATTTATGTTATCCAGAACAAAAATACTTCACACACTTTTGTGTTTTGTCTAATTGCAGGTGTATGGGACATTTGTACAATCCACATATGAAGATAAGGAAGAAAGAGATGTTTATTTGCTGTCCAAAAAGTTCTCTCACGTCACTTTTGGCCCAAGAGAAGATAGAGTCCAAGTCTCTCACGTTCTGAATTCAGATTCGGACTGCACAGACATACCTGACTCAAAACGCACACAAGTTTTTCATACGGACTACGAATTGGGTGATTCTTTTTTTGTTGGAAACTAGATTTCGTGCACTTTCCAACCCAATTGGAATCACCTTCAAATTCGTCCGGAGCGTTGAGTTGTGGACGAAACAATCTGATGCTGCAGCAGAATCCGAGTCAAACTACAAGTCCAAAGGTGTTACATCACCTCCACTTGGGCCCATTGGCCTTGTACGACCTAGATTTAGTTTTAGGCTGCCTTGGGACGTCCTCCCACCTCCTTGGCCGCCACCCCTTGCTCCTATATAAGTAGATCCATCTAGTAGCTTTTCCTTGGGATTTGTTTAGTTAAAAGTTAGCCATTGCAACTTCGTGTACTTCGTTTGTGTCCAACGACCAGACCAAGACCGCTTACGGATCCCCACCATTATCAATATCTCATATATATTTGCAATATTCAGATTGCTTTATCATATTCTTGCTCGTTCTTCGATTGCTTGCAGGAATAGACCTTCGTGGTCAGGCTGACCGTGCTTTCGGCATCGTCAGTAACCTCAGGAGATTGGTTTAGCGATTGCTAAGGCGCAACGTCGTGCACGTTTGTAGTCGGATCGTCAAAGTCGTCTCCACCAAATCGATAGTTATCATCTCATCGAAAGATCGGGACACCCCCGCCTCTATCACAATTTGTTCCATACCAAGGGAGTTGTGAAGGAACGTTCCGTGTGCGTCATCATAGACGGAGGGAGCTGCAACAACTTGGCTAGCATGGAGATGGTGGAGAAGCTTTCTCTCACCACAAGACCACATCCACATCCTTACTACATCCAATGGTTCAACAACAGCGGCAATGTTAAGGTAACACGTACTGTTCATGTGCATTTTAGTATCTCTACATATGCTGATTGTGTTGATTGTGATGTGGTACCTATGCAAGCATGTTCCTTATTACTTGGTAGACCATGGCAATTTGATAAAAATTCTGTACACCATGGTAGAAACAATCACTATACTCTTGTTCATAAGGATAAAAATATTACTTTGCTTCCTATGACTCCTGATTCCATTTTGAAAGATGATATTAATAGAGCTAATAAAGCAAAACAAGAGAAGAATAAGAGTGAAAATCAGATTGTGGCAAAAGAATTTGAGCAACAAATGAAGCCTAATAATAAACCATCTAGTGTTGCTTCTGAAATTTAATTGAAAAGTGCATGTTTATTTGCCACCAAATCTGATATTGATGAGCTAGATTTCAGCAAATCTGTTTGCTATGCTTTTGTGTGCAAAGAGGCATTATTTTCATTCGAGGACGTGCCTTCCTCTTTGCCTCCTGCTGTCACTAACATTTTGCAGGAGTTCGCTGACGTCTTTCCACAAGATGTGCCACCGGGATTACCGCCTATTCGAGGGATTGAGCATCAGATTGACTTAATTCCCGGTGCTTCACTGCCAAACCGTGCACCATACCGTACCAATCCAGAGGAGACGAAGGAGATTATGCGTCAAGTACAAGAGCTTCTCGACAAAGGTTATATACGCGAATCCCTTAGTCCTTGTGCTGTTCCTATTATTCTAGTGCCGAAAAAGGATGGTACATCACGTATGTGTGTTGATTGTAGAGGCATTAATAATATTACTATTCGTTATCGTCATCCTATTCCTAGGCTAGATGATATGCTTGATGAATTGAGTGGCTCTACAATATTCTCCAAAGTTGATTTACGTAGTGGATACCATCAAATTCGTATGAAATTGGGAGATGAATGGAAAACAGCATTCAAAACTAAGTTTGGATTATATGAGTGGCTAGTCATGCCTTTTGGGTTAACTAATGCACCTAGTACTTTCATGAGATTAATGAACGAAGTTTTACGTGCTTTCATTGGACGATTTGTGGTAGTTTACTTTGATGACATATTGATTTATAGCAGATCTTTGGAAGAACATTTGGAACATTTACGTGCTGTTTTTATTGCTCTACGTGATGCACGTTTGTTTGGTAACCTTGGGAAGTGCACCTTTTGCACCGACCGAGTATCTTTTCTTGGCTATGTTGTTACTCCACAGGGAATTGAAGTTGATAAAGCCAAGATTGAAGCTATTGAGAGTTGGCCGCAACCCAAAACGGTCACACAAGTGAGGAGTTTTCTTGGCCTCGCTGGATTCTATAGGCGTTTTGTGAGAGATTTCAGCACCATTGCTGCACCTCTCAATGAGCTTACAAAGAAAGATGTGCCTTTTCTTTGGGGTACCGCACAGGAAGAAGCCTTCTCGGTATTGAAATATAAGTTGACACATGGTCCTTTACTCCAACTTCCTGATTTTAATAAGACTTTTGAGCTTGAATGTGATGCTAGTGGAATTGGATTAGGTGGTGTGTTATTACAAGATGGCAAACCTGTTGCATACTTTTCTGCAAAATTGAGTGGGCCTAGTCTGAATTATTCTACTTATGATAAAGAATTATATGCTCTTGTTCGGACTTTAGAAACATGGCAACATTATTTATGGCCCAAAGAATTTGTTATACATTCTGATCATGAATCTTTGAAACATATTAAAAGTCAAGCTAAACTGAATCGTAGACATGCTAAATGGGTTGAATTCATTGAGACTTTTCCTTATGTCATTAAACACAAGAAGGGAAAAGAAAATGTTATTGCTGATGCATTGTCTCGCCGCTATACTATGCTTTCACAACTTGACTTCAAAATATTTGGTTTGGAGACCATCAAAGATCAATATGTGCATGATGCTGATTTTAAAGATGTAATGCAGAATTGTAAAGAAGGAAGAATGTGGAACAAGTTCGTCGTTAACGATGGATTTGTGTTTCGTGCTAACAAGCTATGCATTCCAGCTAGCTCCGTTCGTCTTTTGTTGTTGCAGGAGGCGCATGGAGGAGGATTAATGGGACACTTTGGCGTGAAGAAGACGGAGGACGTACTTGCTACACATTTCTTTTGGCCAAAGATGAGACGGGATGTTGAGCGTTTTATTGGTCGATGCACTACATGTCAAAAAGCTAAGTCACGACTCAATCCTCATGGTTTATATATGCCTTTGCCTGTACCTAGTGTTCCTTGGGAGGATATATCTATGGACTTTGTTTTAGGTTTACCTCGAACAAAGAAGGGGAGGGATAGCATATTTGTTGTCGTGGATAGATTCTCGAAAATGGCACACTTTATACCATGTCATAAAAGCGATGATGCTGTTAATGTTGCTGATTTGTTCTTTCGTGAAATTATTCGCTTGCATGGTGTGCCAAATACTATTGTTTCAGATCGTGATACTAAATTTCTTAGCCACTTTTGGAGATGTTTATGGGCTAAGTTGGGGACTAAACTGCTTTTTAGTACTACTTGTCACCCCCAAACTGATGGACAAACTGAAGTAGTCAATAGAACGTTGTCTACTATGCTTAGGGCTGTTTTGAAGAATAATAAGAAAATGTGGGTGGAATGCTTGCCTCATATTGAATTTGCTTATAATCGTTCATTGCATTCTACTACTAAGATGTGCCCTTTTGAAGTTGTGTATGGTTTCCTACCTCGTGCACCTATTGATTTGTTGCCTCTTCCATCTTCGGAGAAGGTTAATTTTGATGCTAAACAACGTGCTGAATTGATTTTAAAAATGCATGAGTTAACTAAGGAAAACATTGAGCGTATGAATGCTAAATATAAACTTGCTGGAGATAAGGGTAGAAAACATGTTGTGTTTGCACCTGGAGATCTTGTTTGGTTACATTTGCGTAAGGATAGATTTCCTGATTTGCGCAAATCAAAGCTAATGCCACGTGCTGATGGTCCCTTTAAGGTGTTAGAGAAAATAAATGATAATGCATATAAACTTGAGCTGCCTACAGATTTTGGGGTTAGTCCCACTTTTAACATTGCAGATTTGAAGCCTTATTTGGGTGAGGAAGATGGACTTCCGTCGAGGACGACTTCATTTCAAGAAGGGGATGATGATGAGGACATCAATACAATTGTTACACCCACAGCCCCTGCTGCTATACATACTGGACCAATTACTAGAGCTCGTGCACGCCAACTAAATTACCAGGTACTTCCGTTTCTTGGTAATGATTCTAATGTTCATGAGAATATGATGCTGCCTAAATTGGATACATTTGTTTTGCTTACAAATGAAGGGCCTAGCTTGGAGAAGGATGAACATTGGAGCAAGAACAACCATGGAGATGATGGCATGCGCAAGGGGAACAAGAACGGAGTTACAAGTGATGATTTCAGGACTTTGAAGCCACCATAATGGGTGCATGAAGCCTTGGACGAAATATACAAGATGCCACTTCATAAATTTCGTCCCGAGGCTATTTTAGGTGCTGCGTCACCTTATTATTGGGCCAGGCCCATGTAATTTCGAAATACATAAGTATAGGCTATTTTTAGAGTCCGTATGTGTGGGGAAACAAGAGATAGGGTTGATTTTGGACTCCTCCACCAAGGGCCACGAAATTCCCCCCTCTTCCTCCATATATACAGCCCTTAGGGCATCGTTTAGACTTTGGGTTTTGTTTAGATTAAAAGTTCGCCATAGCTGCAACTTCGCGTACTTCGTTTGTGTTCAACGACCAGACAAAGGCGTCACAGAACCCCACCTTGATCAATAAAGCTTTCATCTTATATTCGCAATATCCAGATTGCAATCTTAGTTTCTTGCTTGTTCTTCGTTTGCTCGCAGGAAACAGACCCTCGTGGTCAGGTTGATCGTGCTCCGGCGTGGTCAATAACCTCTCGGAGTTGGTTTAGCGATTGCTAAGGCGCGACGTCCTCGCACGTTCGTAGTCGGATCGTCAAAGTCGACTTCCACCAAAGCGAAATCCACCATCTCATCGAAAGACGGGACACCTCCGCCTCTATCAGCGGTACCCTAAAGAAAAGACACATCTTTCTTTGTAAGCTCATTGAGAGGTGCAGCAATGGTGCTGAAATCTCTCACAAAACGCCTATAGAATCCAGCGAGGCCAAGAAAACTCCTCACTTGTGTGACCGTTTTGGGCTGCGGCCAACTCTCAATAGCTTCAATCTTGGCTTTATCAACTTCAATTCCCTGTGGAGTAACAACATAGCCAAGAAAAGATACTCGGTCGGTGCAAAAGGTGCACTTCCCAAGGTTACCAAACAAACGTGCATCACGTAGAGCAATAAAAACAGCACGTAAATGTTCCAAATGTTCTTCCAAAGATCTGCTATAAATCAATATGTCATCAAAGTAAACTACCACAAATCGTCCAATGAAAGCACGTAAAACTTCGTTCATTAATCTCATGAAAGTACTAGGTACATTAGTTAACCCAAAAGGCATGACTAACCACTCATATAATCCAAACTTAGTTTTAAATGCTGTTTTCCATTCATCTCCCAATTTCATACGAATTTGATGGTAGCCACTACGCAAATCAACTTTGGAGAATATTGTAGAGCCACTCAATTCATCAAGCATATCATCTAGCCTAGGAATAGGATGACGATAACGAATAGTAATATTATTAATGCCTCTACAATCAACACACATACGTGATGTACCATCCTTTTTCGGCACTAGAATAATAGGAACAGCACAAGGACTAAGGGATTCGCGTATATAACCTTTGTCGAGAAGCTCTTGTACTTGACGCATAATCTCCTTCGTCTCCTCTGGATTGGTACGGTATGGTGCACGGTTTGGCAGTGAAGCACCGGGAATTAAGTCAATCTGATGCTCAATCCCTTGAATAGGCGGTAATCCCGGTGGCACATCTTGTGGAAAGACGTCAGCGAACTCCTGCAAAATGTTAGTGACAGCAGGAGGCAAAGAGGAAGGCACGTCCTCGAATGAAAATAATGCCTCTTTGCACACAAAAGCATAGCAAACAGATTTGCTGAAATCTAGCTCATCAATATCAGATTTGGTGGCAAATAAACATGCACTTTTCAATTTAATTTCAGAAGCAACACTAGATGGTTTATTATTAGGCTTCATTTGTTGCTCAAATTCTTTTGCCACAATCTGATTTTCACTCTTATTCTTCTCCTGTTTTGCTTTATTAGCTCTATTAATATCATCTTTCAAAATGGAATCAGGAGTCATAGGAAGCAAAGTAATATTTTTATCCTTATGAACAAGAGTATAGTGATTGTTTCTACCATGGTGTACAGAATTTTTATCAAATTGCCATGGTCTACCAAGTAATAAGGAACATGCTTGCATAGGTACCACATCACAATCAACATAATCAGCATATATAGAGATACTAAAATGCACACGAACAGTACGTGTTACCTTAACCTTGCCGCTGTTGTTGACCCATTGGATGTAGTAAGGATGTGGATGTGGTCTTGTGGTGAGAGAAAGCTTCTCCACCATCTCCATGCTAGCCAAGTCGTTGCAGCTCCCTCCGTCTATTATGACGCGCACAGAATGTTCCTTCACAACTCCCTTGGTGATGAGGACATCAATACAATTGTTACACCCACAGCCCCTGCTGCTATACATACTGGACCAATTACTAGAGCTCGTGCACGCCAACTAAATTACCAGGTACTTTCGTTTCTTGGTAATGATTCTAATGTTCATGAGAATATGATGCTGCCTAAATTGGATACATTTGTTTTGCTTACAAATGAAGGGCCTAGCTTGGAGAAGGATGAACATTGGAGCAAGAACAAGCATGGAGATGATGGCATGCGCAAGGGGAACAAGAACGGAGTTACAAGTGATGATTTCAGGACTTTGAAGCCACCATAATGGGTGCATGAAGCCTTGGACGAAATATACAAGATGCCACTTCATAAATTTCGTCCCGAGGCTATTTTAGGTGCTGCGTCACCTTATTATTGGGCCAGGCCCATGTAATTTCGAAATACATAAGTATAGGCTATGTTTAGAGTCCGTATGTGTGGGGAAACAAGAGATAGGGTTGATTTCGGACCCCTCCACCAAGGGCCACGAAATTCCCCCCTCTTCCTCCATATATACAGCCCTTAGGGCATCGTTTAGACTTTGGGTTTTGTTTAGATTAAAAGTTCGCCATAGCTGCAACTTCGCGTACTTCGTTTGTGTTCAACGACCAGACAAAGGCGTCACAGAACCCCACCTTGATCAATAAAGCTTTCATCTTATATTCGCAATATCCAGATTGCAATCTCAGTTTCTTGCTTGTTCTTCGTTTGCTCGCAGGAAACAGACCCTCGTGGTCAGGTTGATCGTGCTCCGGCGTGGTCAATAACCTCTCGGAGTTGGTTTAGCGATTGCTAAGGCGCGACGTCCTCGCACGTTCGTAGTCGGATCGTCAAAGTCGACTTCCACCAAAGCGAAATCCACCATCTCATCGAAAGACGGGACACCTTTGCCTCTATCATCAACACTACGTGCAGCCACCTGTACCACCACCAGCAGGTCGACCTCAGGTATATATTCGTAATGGTAGGCCTGCACCACCACCTCAGGTACGCGATGATGTCCATATTCCTAAACTGAAATTGAATATTCCACCATTTGAGGGTAGATATGTTCCTGATATATATCTTACTTGGGAGTTAGAAACTGAACAACGATTTACATGTTTACAATATCCTGAGGAGAGACGAGTTGCTGCTGCTATTTGTGCTTTCACTAGTTTTGCATGTGTATGGTGGTCTGAACATTGTCGATTATATCCTATTCCAACTACTTGGGCTGCTTTGAAAACTGCTATGCGTACGCGTTGGGTTCCACCATATTATCAACGTGAATTGCTTCAAAAATTGCAGCGTTTAAGACAAGGAAAAAATTCTGTAGAAGAATATTATCAGGAATTACAAACTGGCATGATTAGATGTGGTATTGTTGAGGAGAATGAAGCTATGCTTGCACGTTTTCTGGGTGGATTAAATAGAGAGATTCAGACCATTCTAGACTATAAGGAGTATACTAATATCACTCGTTTATTCCATCTTGCTTGTAAAGCTGAACGTGAAGTGCAGGATCGACAAGCATTGGGGCGAACTAACTTTTCTGCAGGCCGACCTTCATCATGGACACCACGTGCATCTTCTACTTCAACTGCACCAGCACCTCCATCCGGTGCCACCTCCAGCCGTGATACAAGAAAACAGGCACAACCACCATTATCTGCCAAGAGCACACCTGTGGGGCCTGCACAGCGTTCTTCTTCTTCCATGGCATCAACAGGGCACACAAGTGATATTATTTGTCGTCGTTGTAAGGGAGGAGGTCATTATGCGAGGGAATGCAAATCTCCGCGTGTGATGATTGCTACTGCGGATGGTGGATATGAGTCCGCTAGTGACTATGATGAGGAGACATTGGCTCTTATTACACGTGAAGAACATGGTGGAGATGATTCTGATCATGAGACGCAATACATGGCTCCTGAAGACGCTGACAGGTATGAATGTTTAGTTGCTCAACGTGTTTTGAGTGTGCAGGTCACACAAGCTGAGCAAAATCAGAGGCACAATTTGTTCCATACCAAGGGAGTTGTGAAGGAACGTTCTGTGCGCGTCATAATAGACGGAGGGAGCTGCAACAACTTGGCTAGCATGGAG
Source organism: Triticum aestivum (assembly GCF_018294505.1). Classification (NCBI taxonomy): domain Eukaryota; kingdom Viridiplantae; phylum Streptophyta; class Magnoliopsida; order Poales; family Poaceae; genus Triticum; species Triticum aestivum. Next base: position 68,417 of record NW_025225500.1, read on the forward strand.
ATGGTGGAGAAGCTTTCTCTCACCACAAGACCACATCCACATCCTTACTACATCCAATGGTTCAACAACAGCGGCAAGGTTAAGGTAACACGTACTATTCGTGTGCATTTTAGTATCTCTACATATGCTGATTATGTTGATTGTGATGTGGTACCTATGCAAGCATGTTCATTATTACTTGGTAGACCATGGCAATTTGATAAAAATTCTGTACACCATGGTAGAAACAATCACTATACTCTTGTTCATAAGGATAAAAATATTACTTTGCTTCCTATGACTCCTGATTCCATTTTGAAAGATGATATTAATAGAGCTAATAAAGCAAAACAGGAGAAGAATAAGAGTGAAAATCAGATTGTGGCAAAAGAATTTGAGCAACAAATGAAGCCTAATAATAAACCATCTAGTGTTGCTTCTGAAATTAAATTGAAAAGTGCATGTTTATTTGCCACCAAATCTGATATTGATGAGCTAGATTTCAGCAAATCTGTTTGCTATGCTTTTGTGTGCAAAGAGGCATTATTTTCATTCGAGGACGTGCCTTCCTCTTTGCCTCCTGCTGTCACTAACATTTTGCAGGAGTTCGCTGACGTCTTTCCACAAGATGTGCCACCGGGATTACCGCCTATTCAAGGGATTGAGCATCAGATTGACTTAATTCCCGGTGCTTCACTGCCAAACCGTGCACCATACCGTACCAATCCAGAGGAGACGAAGGAGATTATGCGTCAAGTACAAGAGCTTCTCGACAAAGGTTATATACGCGAATCCCTTAGTCCTTGTGCTGTTCCTATTATTCTAGTGCCGAAAAAGGATGGTACATCACGTATGTGTGTTGATTGTAGAGGCATTAATAATATTACTATTCGTTATCGTCATCCTATTCCTAGGCTAGATGATATGCTTGATGAATTGAGTGGCTCTACAATATTCTCCAAAGTTGATTTGCGTAGTGGCTACCATCAAATTCGTATGAAATTGGGAGATGAATGGAAAACAGCATTTAAAACTAAGTTTGGATTATATGAGTGGTTAGTCATGCCTTTTGGGTTAACTAATGCACCTAGTACTTTCATGAGATTAATGAACGAAGTATTACGTGCTTTCATTGGACGATTTGTGGTAGTTTACTTTGATGACATATTGATTTATAGCAGATCTTTGGAAGAACATTTGGAACATTTACGTGCTGTTTTTATTGCTCTACGTGATGCACGTTTGTTTGGTAACCTTGGGAAGTGCACCTTTTGCACCGACCGAGTATCTTTTCTTGGCTATGTTGTTACTCCACAGGGAATTGAAGTTGATAAAGCCAAGATTGAAGCTATTGAGAGTTGGCCGCATCCCAAAACAGTCACACACGTGAGGAGTTTTCTTGGCCTCGCTGGATTCTATAGGCGTTTTGTGAGAGATTTCAGCACCATTGCTGCACCTCTCAATGAGCTTACAAAGAAAGATGTGCCTTTTCTTTGGGGTACCGCACAGGAAGAAGCCTTCACGGTATTGAAAGATAAGTTGACACATGCTCCTTTACTCCAACTTCCTGATTTTAATAAGACTTTTGAGCTTGAATGTGATGCTAGTGGAATTGGATTAGGCGGTGTGTTATTACAAGATGGCAAACCTGTTGCATACTTTTCTGAAAAATTGAGTGGGCCTAGTCTGAATTATTCTACTTATGATAAAGAATTATATGCTCTTGTTCGGACTTTAGAAACATGGCAACATTATTTATGGCCCAAAGAATTTGTTATACATTCTGATCATGAATCTTTGAAACATATTAGAAGTCAAGCTAAACTGAATCGTAGACATGCTAAATGGGTTGAATTCATTGAGACTTTTCCTTATGTCATTAAACACAAGAAGGGAAAAGAATATGTTATTGCTGATGCATTGTCTCGCCGCTATACTATGCTTTCACAACTTGACTTCAAAATATTTGGTTTGGAAACCATCAAAGATCAATATGTGCATGATGCTGATTTTAAAGATGTAATGCAGAATTGTAAAGAAGGAAGAATGTGGAACAAGTTTGTTGTTAACGATGGATTTGTGTTTCGAGCTAACAAGCTATGCATTCCAGCTAGCTCCGTTCGTCTTTTGTTGTTGCAGGAGGCGCATGGAGGAGGATTAATGGGACACTTTGGCATGAAGAAGACGGAGGACGTACTTGCTACACATTTCTTTTGGCCAAAGATGAGACGGGATGTTGAGCGTTTTATTGCTCGCTGCACTACATGTCAAAAAGCTAAGTCACGACTCAATCCTCATGGTTTATATATGCCTTTGCCTGTACCTAGTGTTCCTTGGGAGGATATATCTATGGACTTTGTTTTAGGTTTACCTCGAACAAAGAAGGGGAGGGATAGCATATTTGTTGTCGTGGATAGATTCTCGAAAATGGCACACTTTATACCATGTCATAAAAGCGATGATGCTGTTAATGTTGCTGATTTGTTCTTTCGTGAAATTATTCGCTTGCATGGTGTGCCAAATACTATTGTTTCAGATCGTGATACTAAATTTCTTAGCCACTTTTGGAGATGTTTATGGGCTAAGTTGGGGACTGATAGAGGCAAAGGTGTCCCGTCTTTCGATGAGATGATGGATATCGCTTTGGTGGAAGTCGACTTTGACGATCCGACTACGAACGTGCGAGGACGTCGCGCCTTAGCAATCGCTAAACCAACTCCGAGAGGTTATTGACCACGCCGGAGCACGATCAACCTGACCACGAGGGTCTGTTTCCTGCGAGCAAATGAAGAACAAGCAAGAAACTAAGATTGCAATCTGGATATTGCGAATATAAGATGAAAGCTTTATTGATCAAGGTGGGGTTCTGTGACGCCTTTGTCTGGTCGTTGAACACAAACGAAGTACGCGAAGTTGCAGCTATGGCGAACTTTTAATCTAAACAAAACCCCAAAGTCTAAACGATGCCCTAAGGGCTGTATATATGGAGGAAGAGGGGGGAATTTCGTGGCCCTTGGTGGAGGGGTCCGAAATCAACCCTATCTCTTGTTTCCCCACACATACAGACTCTAAAAATAGCCTATACTTATGTATTTCGAAATTACATGGGCCTGGCCCAATAATAAGGTGACGCAGCACCTAAAATAGCCTCGGGACGAAATTTATGAAGTGGCATCTTGTATATTTCGTCCAAGGCTTCATGCACCCATTATGGTGGCTTCAAAGTCCTGAAATCATCACTTGTAACTCCGTTATTGTTCCCCTTGCGCATGCCATCATCTCCATGCTTGTTCTTGCTCCAATGTTCATCCTTCTCCAAGCTAGGCCCTTCATTTGTAAGCAAAACAAATGTATCCAATTTAGGCAGCATCATATTCTCATGAACATTAGAATCATTACCAAGAAACGAAAGTACCTGGTAATTTAGTTGGCGTGCACGAGCTCTAGTAATTGGTCCAGTATGTATAGCAGCAGGGGCTGTGGGTGTAACAATTGTATTGATGTCCTCATCAACCGCACAGGAAGAAGCCTTCACGGTATTGAAAGATAAGTTGACACATGCTCCTTTACTCCAACTTCCTGATTTTAATAAGACTTTTGAGCTTGAATGTGATGCTAGTGGAATTGGATTAGGAGGTGTGTTATTACAAGATGGCAAACCTGTTGCATACTTTTCTGAAAAATTGAGTGGGCCTAGTCTGAATTATTGTACTTATGATAAAGAATTATATGCTCTTGTTCGGACTTTAGAAACATGGCAACATTATTTATGGCCCAAAGAATTTGTTATACGTTCTGATCATGAATCTTTGAAACATATTAAAAGTCAAGCTAAACTGAATCGTAGACATGCTAAATGGGTTGAATTCATTGAGACTTTCCCTTATGTCATTAAACACAAGAAGGGAAAAGAAAATGTTATTTCTGATGCATTGTCTCGTCGCTATAATATGCTTGCACAACTTGACTTCAAAATATTTGGTTTGGAGACCATCAAAGATCAATATGTGCATGATGCTGATTTTAAAGATGTAATGCAAAATTGTAAAGAAGGAAGAATGTGGAACAAGTTTGTCGTTAACGATGGATTTGTGTTTCGTGCTAACAAGCTATGCATTCCAGCTAGCTCCGTTCATCTTTTGTTGTTGCAGGAGGCGCATGGAGGAGGATTAATGGGACACTTTGGCATGAAAAAGACGGAGGACGTACTTGCTACACATTTCTTTTGGCCAAAGATGAGATGGGATGTTGAGCGTTTTATTGCTCGATGCACTACATGTCAAAAAGCTATGTCACAACTCAATCCTCATGGTTTATATATGCCTTTGCCTGTACCTAGTGTTCCTTGGGAGGATATATCTATGGACTTTGTTTTAGTTTACCTCGAACAAAGAAGGGGCGGGATAGCATATTTGTTATCGTGGATAGATTCTCGAAAATGGCACACTTTATACCATGTCATAAAAGCGATGATTCTGTTAATGTTGCTGATTTGTTCTTTCGTGAAATTATTCGCTTGCATGGTGTGCCAAATACTATTGTTTCAGATCGTGATACTAAATTTCTTAGCCACTTTTGGAGATGTTTATGGGCTAAGTTGGGGACTAAACTGCTTTTTAGTACTACTTGTCACCCCCAAACTGATGGACAAATTGAAGTAGTCAATAGAACGTTGTCTACTATGCTTAGGGCTGTTTTGAAGAATAATAAGAAAATGTGGGAGGAATGCTTGCCTCATATTGAATTTGCTTATAATCGTTCATTGCATTCTACTACTAAGATGTGCCCTTTTGAAGTTGTGTATGGTTTCCTACCTCGTGCACCTATTGATTTGTTGCCTCTTCCATCTTCGGAGAAGGTTAATTTTGATGCTAAACAACGTGCTGAATTGATTTTAAAAATGCATGAGTTAACTAAGGAAAACATTGAGCGTATGAATGCTAAATATAAACTTGCTAGATTTCCTGATTTCCTGATTTACTGCTACATATACGGGACCAATTACTAGAGCTCGTGCACGCCAATTAAATTATCAGGTACTTTCGTTTCTTGGTAATGATTCTAATGTTCATGAGAATATGATGCTGCCTAAATTGGATACATTTGTTTTGCTTACAAATGAAGGGCCTAGCTTGGAGAAGGATGAACATTGGAGCAAGAACAAGCATGGAGATGATTCCATGCTCAAGGGGAACAAGAACGGAGTTACAAGTGATGATTTCAGGACTTTGAAGCCACCATAATGGGTGCATGAAGCCTTGGATGAAATATACAAGATGAAACTTCATACATTTCGTCCCGAGGCTATTATAGGTGCTGCGTCACCTTTTTATTGGGCCAGGCCCATGTAATTTCGAAATACATAAGTATAGGCTATTTTTAGAGTCCATATGTGTGGGGAAACAAGAGATAGGTTTGATTTCGGACCCCTCCACCAAGGGCCACGAAATTCCCCCTCTCTTCCTCCATATATACAGCCCTTAGGGCACCGTTTAGACTTTGGGTTTTGTTTAGATTAAAAGTTCGCCATAGCTGCAACTTCGCGTACTTCGTTTGTGTTCAACGACCAGACAAAGGCGTCACAGAACCCCACCTTGATCAATAAAGCTTTCATCTTATATTCGCAATATCCAGATTGCAATCTCAGTTTCTTGCTTGTTCTTCGTTTGCTCGCAGGAAACAGACCCTCGTGATCAGGTTGATCGTGCTCCGGCGTGGTCAATAACCTCTCGGAGTTGGTTTAGCGATTGCTAAGGCGCGACGTCCTCGCACGTTCGTAGTCGGATCGTCAAAGTCGACTTCCACCAAAGCGATATCCATCATCTCATCGAAAGACGGGACACCTTTGCCTCTATCACCACCACATATTCACCGCCAATCCGAATCCATATACGCCACCACATATCCGCCGCCATCACGCCAATCCGAGTTCACCTGCAACATATATCCGCCACCTGTCCGTGTTCCACCAGATTTATCTCCGCCACCAGTCCGAGTTCCACCAGATTCATCTCCGCCACTAGTCCTAGTCCAAGTCCAGTAATTGTTGCATTGTTCTCGATTTCCAGAGCACGCGATACTCCGAGTCGTGACAGAGAAGGACTCCCCAACTTCCGAGCCATCCGCAGAAGAAAAATAGTTCCAATTTCAAAAAAAAAAACTAAGTCTGGAAAATTCTGGCTAGGCAGTTTTTAGACCATTTGTAGACTTTTTCGAAAAAAAATTGTTGCGGAGCAAAAAAAAAGAGGAAAAAAAAGTGCAAAAAAAAAGAGAAAAAAAATTCAGAGTGTGCTCCTCCGTTGTTTACGTGCCGCGCCGTGATTTTGTTGGTGTTCTAGGCTCGCGTCTCTAGCACAGTCTAGCCTAGGACCAGCACAGTACCGTCGTTGAGCGTTTATTCAACTTTGCATCTCTGAATTGATTATTGCTGACCCTTTTTGCTACCATATTATAAGCCTTCCCAGCTCCACATACATCTACGTCGTGCGTTTGACTCTCCCTGGTAATCGCTCTATCCAAGCTTTGAGAGTTTTGACTACAACGGTTGCCGATCACTGCCTGTTGCTGGGTAAGAACGGGTAAGAATTTGAGTTTTGCTTGACGGATTTGTGACACCCACCACCACCACTTGTTCGTAGTCTGTAGGATCATATTCTTGTGTGTTTCTATTGCTGCTAACCATGCCAGGATCACAAGCCGACGAGATTGACTGGGAGAATTTATCGAACAAGGAGCTTCACGATAAGTTTCAGCAAATGATGACTGAACAGGTCCAAGATGTGCTGAACAATTTTGAAGAGGCCATGGAGAAGATCACTGGCCTTGAGAAGACGTTCGAAACAAAGCTCGATAACAAGTTTAATGAATTGCTCGCGCGTCTTTCACCACCACCACCCGCTGCACCTAACGCACCTCTCCAACAACAACAACAACGACTACCTCCACGTCGCGAAACAAACCTCCGCCGAGCAAGCCGTGTTCCTCTTGCGTTTGGCCAAACTGTTGGTGCTGCTGTTGATACTTCTGTGGCTCCGGCTGCTGATGCAGAGGAGGATGATTATGTGGGAGATTATGAGGATGAGGTTAATCAAAATCAGCACTACATGCAGCCACCTGTACCACCACCAGCAGGTCGACCTCAGGTATATATTCGTAATGGTAGGCCTGCACCACCACCTCAGGTACGAGATGATGTCCATATTCCTAAACTGAAATTGAAGATTCCACCATTTGAGGGTAGATATGTTCCTGATATATATCTTACTTGGGAGTTAGAAACTGAACAACGATTTACATGTTTACAATATCCTGAGGAGAGACGAGTTGCTGCTGCTGTTTGTGCTTTCACTAGTTTTGCATGTGTATGGTGGTCTGAACATTGTAGATTATATCCTATTCCAACTACTTGGGCTGCTTTGAAAACTGCTATGCGTACGCGTTGGGTTCCACCATATTATCAACGTGAATTGCTTCAAAAATTGCAGCGTTTAAGACAAGGGAAAAATTCTGTAGAAGAATATTATCAGGAATTACAAACTGGCATGATTAGATGTGGTATTGTTGAGGAGAATGAAGCTATGCTTGCACGTTTTCTGGGTGGATTAAATAGAGAGATTCAGACCATTCTAGACTATAAGGAGTATACTAATATCACTCGTTTATTCCATCTTGCTTGTAAAGCTGAACGTGAAGTGCAGCATCGACAAGAATTGGGGCGAACTAACTTTTCTGCAGGCCGACCTTCATCATGGACACCACGTGCATCTTCTACTTCAACTGCACCAGCACCTCCATCCGGTGCCACCTCCAGCCGTGATACAAGAAAACATGCACAACCACCATTATCTGCCAAGAGCGCACCTGCGGGGCCTGCACAGCGTTCTTCTTCTTCCATGGCATCAACAGGGCACACAAGTGATATTATTTGTCGTCGTTGTAAGGGAGGAGGTCATTATGCGAGAGAATGCAAATCTCCGCGTGTGATGATTGCTACCGCGGATGGTGGATATGAGTCTGCTAGTGACTATGATGAGGAGACTTTGGCTCTTATTACACGTGAAGAACATGGTGGAGATGATTCTGATCATGAGACGCAATACATGGCTCCTGAAGACGCTGACAGGTACGAATGTTTAGTTTCTCAACGTGTTTTGAGTGTGCAGATCACACAAGCTGAGCAAAATCAGAGGCACAATTTGTTCCATACCAAGGGAGTTGTGAAGGAATGTTCTGTGCGCGTCATCATAGACGGAGGGAGCTGCAACAACTTGGCTAGCATGGAGATGGTGGAGAAGCTTTCTCTCACTACAAGACCACATCCACATCCTTACTACATCCAATGGTTCAACAACAGCGGCAAGGTTAAGGTAACACGTACTGTTCGTGTGCATTTTAGTATCTCTACATATGCTGATTATGTTGATTGTGATGTGGTACCTATGCAAGCATGTTCCTTATTACTTGGTAGACCATGGCAATTTGATAAAAATTCTGTACACCATGGTAGAAACAATCACTATACTCTTGTTCATAACGATAAAAATATTACTTTGCTTCCTATGACTCCTGATTCCATTTTGAAAGGTGATATTAATAGAGCTAATAAAGCAAAACAGGAGACGAATAAGAGTGAAAATCAGATTGTGGCAAAAGAATTTGAGCAACAAATGAAGCCTAATAATAAACCATCTAGTGTTGCTTCTGAAATTAAATTGAAAAGTGCATGTTTATTTGCCACCAAATCTGATATTGATGAGCTAGATTTCAGCAAATCTGTTTGCTATGCTTTTGTGTGCAAAGAGGCATTATTTTCATTCGAGGACGTGCCTTCCTCTTTGCCTCCTGCTGTCACTAACATTTTGCAGGAGTTCGCTGACGTCTTTCCACAAGAGGTGCCATCGGGATTACCGCCTATTCGAGGGATTGAGCATCAGATTGACTTAATTCCCGGTGCTTCACTGCCAAACCGTGCACCATACCGTACCAATCCAGAGGAGACGAAGGAGATTATGCGTCAAGTACAAGAGCTTCTCGACAAAGGTTATATACGCGAATCCCTTAGCCCTTGTGCTGTTCCTATTATTCTAGTGCCGAAAAAGGATGGTACATCACGTATGTGTGTTGATTGTAGAGCATTAATAATATTACTATTCGTTATCGTCATCCTATTCCTAGGCTAGATGATATGCTTGATGAATTGAGTGGCTCTACAATATTCTCCAAAGTTGATTTGCGTAGTGGATACCATCAAATTCGTATGAAATTGGGAGATGAATGGAAAACAACATTCAAAACTAAGTTTGGATTATATGAGTGGTGATAGAGGCAAAGGTGTCCCGTCTTTCGATGAGATGGTGGATTTCGCTTTGGTGGAAGTCGACTTTGACGATCCGACTACGAACGTGCGAGGACGTCGCGCCTTAGCAATCGCTAAACCAACTCTGAGAGGTTATTGACCACGCCGCAGCACGATCAACCTGACCACGAGGGTCTGTTTCCTGCGAGCAAACGAAGAACAAGCAAGAAACTGAGATTGCAATCTGGATATTGCGAATATAAGATGAAAGCTTTATTGATCAAGGTGGGGTTCTGTGACGCCTTTGTCTGGTCGTTGAACACAAACGAAGTACGCGAAGTTGCAGCTATGGCGAACTTTTAATCTAAACAAAACCCAAAGTCTAAACGATGCCCTAAGGGCTGTATATATGGAGGAAGAGGGGGGAATTTCGTGGCCCTTGGTGGAGGGGTCCGAAATCAACCCTAACTCTTGTTTCCCCACACATACGGACTCTAAAAATAGCCTATACTTATGTATTTCGAAATTACATGGGCCTGGCCCAATAATAAGGTGACGCAACACCTAAAATAGCCTCGGGACGAAATTTATGAAGTGGCATCTTGTATATTTCGTCCAAGGCTTCATGCACCCATTATGGTGGCTTCAAAGTCCTGAAATCATCACTTGTAACTCCGTTCTTGTTCCCCTTGCGGATGCCATCGTCTCCATGCTTGTTCTTGCTCCAATGTTCATCCTTCTCCAAGCTAGGCCCTTCATTTGTAAGCAAAACAAATGTATCCAATTTAGGCAGCATCATATTCTCATGAACATTAGAATCATTACCAAGAAACGAAAGTACCTGGTAATTTAGTTGGCGTGCACGAGCTCTAGTAATTGGTCCAGTATGTATAGCAGCAGGGGCTGTGGGTGTAACAATTGTATTGATGTCCTCATCATCCTCCCCTTCTTGAAATGAAGTCGTCCTCGACGGAAGTTCATCTTCCTCACCCAAATAAGGCTTCAAATCTGCAATGTTAAAAGTGGGACTAACCCCAAAATCTGCAGGCAGCTCAAGTTTATATGCATTATCATTTATTTTCTCTAACACCTTAAAGGGACCATCAGCACGTGGCATTAGCTTTCATATGCGCAAATCATTAAATCTATCCTTACGCAAATGTAACCAAACAAGATCTCCAGGTGCAAACACAACATGTTTTCTACCCTTATCTCCAGCAAGTTTATATTTAGCATTCATACGCTCAATGTTTTCCTTAGTTAACTCATGCATTTTTAAAATCAATTCAGCACGTTGTTTAGCATCAAAATTAACCTTCTCCGAAGATGGAAGAGGCAACAAATCAATAGGTGCACGAGGTAGGAAACCATACACAACTTCAAAAGGGCACATCTTAGTAGTAGAATGCAATGAACGATTATAAGCAAATTCAATATGAGGCAAGCATTCCTCCCACATTTTCTTATTATTCTTCAAAACAGCCCTAAGCATAGTAGACAACGTTCTATTGACTACTTCAGTTTGTCCATCAGTTTGGGGGTGACAAGTAGTACTAAAAAGCAGTTTAGTCCCCAACTTAGCCCATAAACATCTCCAAAAGTGGCTAAGAAATTTAGTACCACGATCTGAAACAATAGTATTTGGCACACCATGCAAGCGAATAATTTCACGAAAGAACAAATCAGCAACATTAACAGCATCATCGCTTTTATGACATGGTATAATGATAGGGGAAAAGGTGTCCCGTCTTTCGATGAGATGGTGGATTTCGCTTTGGTGGAAGTCGACTTTGACGATCCGACTACGAACGTGCGAGGACGTCGCGCCTTAGCAATCGCTAAACCAACTCCGAGAGGTTATTGACCACGCCGGAGCACGATCAACCTGACCACGAGGGTCTGTTTCCTGCGAGCAAACGAAGAACAAGCAAGAAACTAAGATTGCAATCTGGATATTGCGAATATAAGATGAAAGCTTTATTGATCAAGGTGGGGTTCTGTGACTCCTTTGTCTGGTCGTTGAACACAAACGAAGTACGCGAAGTTGCAGCTATGGCGAACTTTTAATCTAAACAAAACCCAAAGTCTAAACGATGCCCTAAGGGCTGTATATATGGAGGAAGAGGGGGGAATTTCGTGGCCCTTGGTGGAGGGGTCCGAAATCAACCCTATCTCTTGTTTCCCCACACATACGGACTCTAAAAATAGCCTATACTTATGTATTTCGAAATCACATGGGCCTGGCCCAATAATAAGGTGACGCAGCACCTAAAATAGCCTCGGGACGAAATTTATGAAGTGGCATCTTGTATATTTCGTCCAAGGCTTCATGCACCCATTATGGTGGCTTCAAAGTCCTGAAATCATCACTTGTAACTCCGTTCTTGTTTCCCTTGCGCATGCCATCATCTCCATGCTTGTTCTTGCTCCAATGTTCATCCTTCTCCAAGCTAGGCCCTTCATTTGTAAGCAAAACAAATGTATCCAATTTAGGCAGCATCATATTCTCATGAACATTAGAATCATTACCAAGAAACGAACGTACCTGGTAATTTAGTTGGCGTGCACGAGCTCTAGTAATTGGTCCAGTATGTATAGCAGCAGGGGCTGTGGGTGTAACAATTGTATTGATGTCCTCATCATCCTCCCCTTCTTGAAATGAAGTCGTCCTCGACGGAAGTTCATCTTCCTCACCCAAATAAGGCTTCAAATCTGCAATGTTAAAAGTGGGACTAACCCCAAAATTTGCAGGCAGCTCAAGTTTATATGCATTATCATTTATTTTCTCTAACACCTTAAAGGGACCATCAGCACGTGGCATTAACTTTGATTTGCGCAAATCAGGAAATCTATCCTTACGCAAATGTAACCAAACAAGATCTCCAGGTGCAAACACAACATGTTTTCTACCCTTATCTCCAGCAAGTTTATATTTAGCATTCATGCGCTCAATGTTTTCCTTAGTTAACTCATGCATTTTTAAAATCAATTCAGCACGTTGTTTAGCATCAAAATTAACCTTCTCCGAAGATGGAAGAGGCAACAAATCTATAGGTGCACGAGGTAGGAAACCATACACAACTTCAAAAGGGCACATCTTAGTAGTAGAATGCAATGAACGATTATAAGCAAATTCAATATGAGGCAAGCATTCCTCCCACATTTTCTTATTATTCTTCAAAACAGCCCTAAGCATAGTAGACAACGTTCTATTGACTACTTCAGTTTGTCCATCAGTTTGGGGGTGACAAGTAGTACTAAAAAGCAGTTTAGTCCCCAACTTAGCCCATAAACATCTCCAAAAGTGGCTAAGAAATTTAGTATCACGATCTGAAACAATAGTATTTAGCACACCATGCAAGCGAATAATTTCACGAAAGAACAAATCAGCAACATTAACAGCATCATCACTTTTATGACATGGTATAAAGTGTGCCATTTTCGAGAATCTATCCACGACAACAAATATGCTATCCCTCCCCTTCTTTGTTCGAGGTAAACCTAAAACAAAGTCCATAGATATATCCTCCCAAGGAACACTAGGTACAGGCAAAGGCATATATAAACCATGAGGATTGAGTCGTGACTTAGCTTTTTGACATGTAATGCAGCGAGCAATAAAACGCTCAACATCCCGTCTCATCTTTGGCCAAAAGAAATGTGTAGCAAGTACGTCCTCCGTCTTCTTCACGCCAAAGTGTCCCATTAATCCTCCTCCATGCGCCTCCTGCAACAACAAAAGACGAACGGAGCTAGCTGGAATGCATAGCTTGTTAGCACGAAACACAAATCCATCGTTAACAACAAACTTGTTCCACATTCTTCCTTCTTTACAATTCTGCATTACATCTTTAAAATCAGCATCATGCACATATTGATCTTTGATGGTCTCCAAACCAAATATTTTGAAGTCAAGTTGTGAAAGCATAGTATAGCGACGAGACAATGCATCGGCAATAACATTTTCTTTTCCCTTCTTGTGTTTAATGACATAAGAGGAAAGTCTCAATGAATTCAACCCATTTAGCATGTCTACGATTCAGTTTAGCTTGACTTTTAATATGTTTCAAAGATTCATGATCAGAATGTATAACAAATTCTTTGGGCCATAAAAAATGTTGCCATGTTTCTAACGTCCGAACAAGAGCATATAATTCTTTATCATAAGTAGAATAATTCAGACTAGGCCCACTCAATTTTTCAGAAAAGTATGCAACAGGTTTGCCATCTTGTAATAACACACCTCCTAATCCAATTCCACTAGCATCACATTCAAGCTCAAAAGTCTTAATAAAATCAGGAAGTTGGAGTAAAGGAGCATGTGTCAACTTATCTTTCAATACCGTGAAGACTTCTTCCTGTGCGGTACCCCAAAGAAAAGGCACATCTTTCTTTGTAAGCTCATTGAGAGGTGCAGCAATGGTGCTGAAATCTCTCACAAAACGCCTATAGAATCCAGCGAGGCCAAGAAAACTCCTCACTTGTGTGACCGTTTTGGGTTGCGGCCAACTCTCAATAGCTTCAACCTTGGCTTTATCAACTTCAATTCCCTGTGGAGTAACAACATAGCCAAGAAAAGATACTCGGTCGGTGCAAAAGGTGCACTTCCCAAGGTTACCAAACAAACGTGCATCACGTAGAGCAATAAAAACAGCACGTAAATGTTCCAAATGTTCTTCCAAAGATCTGCTATAAATTAATATGTCATCAAAGTAAACTACCACAAATCGTCCAATGAAAGCACGTAAAACTTCGTTCATTAATCTCATGAAAGTACTAGGTGCATTAGTTAACCCAAAAGGCATGACTAACCACTCATATAATCCAAACTTAGTTTTGAATGCTGTTTTCCATTCATCTCCCAATTTCATACGAATTTGATGGTATCCACTACGTAAATCAACTTTGGAGAATATTGTAGAGCCACTCAATTCATCAAGCATATCATCTAGCCTAGGAATAGGATGACGATAACGAATAGTAATATTATTAATGCCTCTACAATCAACACACATACGTGATGTACCATCCTTTTTCGGCACTAGAATAATAGGAACAGCACAAGGACTAAGGGATTCGCGTATATAACCTTTGTCGAGAAGCTCTTGTACTTGACGCATAATCTCCTTCGTCTCCTCTGGATTGGTACGGTATGGTGCACGGTTTGGCAGTGAAGCACCGGGAATTAAGTCAATCTGATGCTCAATCCCTCGAATAGGCGGTAATCCCGGTGGCACGTCTTGTGGAAAGACATCAGCGAACTCCTTCAAAATGTTAGTGACATCAGGAGGCAAAGAGGAAGGCACGTCCTCGAATGAAAATAATGCCTCTTTGCACACAAAAGCAGAGCAAACAGATTTGCTGAAATCTAGCTCATCAATATCAGATTTGGTGGCAAATAAACATGCACTTTTCAATTTAATTTCAGAAGCAACACTAGATGGTTTATTATTAGGCTTCATTTGTTGCTCAAATTCTTTTGCCACAATCTGATTTTCACTCTTATTCGTCTCCTGTTTTGCTTTATTAGCTCTATTAATATCATCTTTCAAAATGGAATCAGGAGTCATAGGAAGCAAAGTAATATTTTTATCCTTATGAACAAGAGTATAGTGATTGTTTCTACCATGGTGTACAGAATTTTTATCAAATTGCCATGGTCTACCAAGTAATAAGGAACATGCTTGCATAGGTACCACATCACAATCAACATAATCAGCATATGTAGATATACTAAAATGCACACGAACAGTACGTGTTACCTTAACCTTGCCGCTGTTGTTGAACCATTGGATGTAGTAAGGATGTGGATGTGGTCTTGTGGTGAGAGAAAGCTTCTCGACCATCTCCATGCTAGCCAAGTTGTTGCAGCTCCCTCCGTCTATGATGACGCGCACAGAACGTTCCTTCACAACTCCCTTGGTATGGAACAAATTGTGCCTCTGATTTTGCTCAGCTTGTGTGATCTGCACACTCAAAACACGTTGAGCAACTAAACATTCATACCTGTCAGCATCTTCAGGAGCCATGTATTGCGTCTCATTATCAGAATCATCTCCACCATGTTCTTCACGTGTAATAAGAGCCAAAGTCTCCTCATCATAGTCACTAGCGGACTCATATCCACCATCCGCGGTAGCAATCATCACACGCGGAGATTTGCATTCTCTCGCATAATGACCTCCTCCCTTACAACGACGACAAATAATATCACTTGTGTGCCCTGTTGATGCTATGGAAGAAGAAGAACGCTGTGTAGGCCCCGCAGGTGCGCTCTTGGCAGATAATGGTGGTTGTGCCTCTTTTCTTGTATCACGGCTGGAGGTGGCACCTGATGGAGGTGCTGGTGCAGTTGAAGTAGAAGATGCACGTGGTGTCCATGATGAAGGTCGGCCTGCAGAAAAGTTAGTTCGCCCCAATGCTTGTCGATCCTGCACTTCACGTTCAGCTTTACAAGCAAGATGGAATAAACGAGTGATATTAGTATACTCCTTATAGTCTAGAATGGTCTGAATCTCTCTATTTAATCCACCCAGAAAACGTGCAAGCATAGCTTCATTCTCCTCAACAATACCACATCTAATCATGCCAGTTTGTAATTCCTGATAATATTCTTCTACAGAATTTTTTCCTTGTCTTAAACGCTGCAATTTTTGAAGCAATTCACGTTGATAATATGGTGGAACCCAACGCGTACGCATAGCAGTTTTGAAAGCAGCCCAAGTAGTTGGAATAGGATATAATCTACAATGTTCAGACCACCATACACATGCAAAACTAGTGAAAGCACAAACAGCAGCAGCAACTCGTCTCTCCTCAGGATATTGTAAACATGTAAATCGTTGTTCAGTTTCTAACTCCCAAGTAAGATATATATCAGGAACATATCTACCCTCAAATGGTGGAATATTCAATTTCAGTTTAGGAATATGGACATCATCTCGTACCTGAGGTGGTGGTGCAGGCCTACCATGACGAATATATACCTGAGGTCGACCTGCTGGTGGTGGTGCTGGTGGCTGCTCGTAGATCTGATTTTGATCAACCTCATCCTCATAATCACCCGCATACTCATCATCCTCCTGGGTACCAGCAGGAGCAGTAGCAGGAGCCAAAGAAGCACCAACAGCAGTAGCAGCGGCACCAGAAGTTTGTCCTGTCTCAATAGGAACACGCTGTGCTCGTCCATACTGATTCGGAAGGGGGCGTAGTTGTTGTTGTTGCAGAGGTGCGACAGGTGCAGCCGGTGGTGGAAGACGCGCAAGCAGTTCATTAAATCTGTTATCGAGCTTTGTTTCGAACGTCTTCTCAAGGCCAGTGATCTTCTCCATGGCCTCTTCAAAATTGTTCAGCACATCTTGTACCTGTTTGATGAGGACATCAATACAATTGTTACACCCACAGCCCCTGCTGCTATACATACTGGACCAATTACTAGAGCTCGTGCACGCCAACTAAATTACCAGGTACTTTCGTTTCTTGGTAATGATTCTAATGTTCATGAGAATATGATGCTGCCTAAATTGGATACATTTGTTTTGCTTACAAATGAAGGGCCTAGCTTGGAGAAGGATGAACATTGGAGCAAGAACAAGCATGGAGATGATGGCATGCGCAAGGGAAACAAGAACGGAGTTACAAGTGATGATTTCAGGACTTTGAAGCCACCATAATGGGTGCATGAAGCCTTGGACGAAATATACAAGACGCCACTTCATAAATTTCGTCCCGAGGCTATTTTAGGTGCTGCGTCACCTTATTATTGGGCCAGGCCCATGTAATTTCGAAATACATAAGTATAGGCTATTTTTAGAGTCCGTATGTGTGGGGAAACAAGAGATAGGGTTGATTTCGGACCCCTCCACCAAGGGCCACGAAATTCGCCCCTCTTCCTCCATATATACAGCCCTTAGGGCATCGTTTAGACTTTGGGTTTTGTTTAGATTAAAAGTTCGCCATAGCTGCAACTTCGCGTACTTCGTTTGTGTTCAACGACCAGACAAAGGCGTCACAGAACCCCACCTTGATCAATAAAGCTTTCATCTTATATTCGCAATATCCAGATTGCAATCTTAGTTTCTTGCTTGTTCTTCGTTTGCTCGCAGGAAACAGACCTTCGTGGTCAGGTTGATCGTGCTCCGGCGTGGTCAATAACCTCTCGGAGTTGGTTTAGCGATTGCTAAGGCGCGACGTCCTCGCACGTTCGTAGTCGGATCGTCAAAGTCGACTTCCACCAAAGCGAAATCCACCATCTCATCGAAAGACGGGACACCTTTGCCTCTATCAGTTTTCCTTAGTTAACTCATGCATTTTTAAAATCAATTCAGCACGTTGTTTAGCATCAAAATTAACCTTCTCCGAAGATGGAAGAGGCAACAAATCAATAGGTGCACGAGGTAGGAAACCATACACAACTTCAAAAGGGCACATCTTAGTAGTAGAATGCAATGAACGATTATAAGCAAATTCAATATGAGGCAAGCATTCCTCCCACATTTTCTTATTATTCTTCAAAACAGCCCTAAGCATAGTAGACAACGTTCTATTGACTACTTCAGTTTGTCCATCAGTTTGGGGGTGACAAGTAGTACTAAAAAGCAGTTTAGTCCCCAACTTAGCCCATAAACATCTCCAAAAGTGGCTAAGAAATTTAGTATCACGATCTGAAACAATAGTATTTAGCACACCATGCAAGCGAATAATTTCACGAAAGAACAAATCAGCAACATTAACAGCATCATCACTTTTATGACATGGTATAAAGTGTGCCATTTTCGAGAATCTATCCACGACAACAAATATGCTATCCCTCCCCTTCTTTGTTCGAGGTAAACCTAAAACAAAGTCCATAGATATATCCTCCCAAGGAACACTAGGTACAGGCAAAGGCATATATAAACCATGAGGATTGAGTCGTGACTTAGCTTTTTGACATGTAGTGCAGCGAGCAATAAAACGCTCAACATCCCGTCTCATCTTTGGCCAAAAGAAATGTGTAGCAAGTACGTCCTCCGTCTTCTTCACGCCAAAGTGTCCCATCAATCCTCCTCCATGCGCCTCCTGCAACAACAAAAGACGAACGGAGCTAGCTGGAATGCATAGCTTGTTAGCACGAAACACAAATCCATCGTTAACAACAAACTTGTTCCACATTCTTCCTTCTTTACAATTCTGCATTACATCTTTAAAATCAGCATCATGCACATATTGATCTTTGATGGTCTCCAAACCAAATATTTTGAAGTCAAGTTGTGAAAGCATAGTATAGCGACGAGACAATGCATCAGCAATAACATTTTCTTTTCCCTTCTTGTGTTTAATGACATAAGGGAAAGTCTCAATGAATTCAACCCATTTAGCATGTCTACGATTCAGTTTAGCTTGACTTTTAATATGTTTCAAAGATTCATGATCAGAATGTATAACAAATTCTTTGGGCCATAAATAATGTTGCCATGTTTCTAAAGTCCGAACAAGAGCATATAATTCTTTATCATAAGTAGAATAATTCTAATAGAGGCGGGGGTCCCGATCTTTCGATGAGATGATAATTATCGATTTGGTGGAGACGACTTTGACAATCCGACTACAAACGTGCACAACGTTGCGCCTTAGCAATCGCTAAACCAATCTCCTGAGGTTACTGACGATGCTGGAAGCACGGTCAGCCTGACCACGAAGGTCTATTCCTGCAAGCAATCGAAGAACGAGCAAGAATATGATAAAGCAATCTGAATATTGCAAATATATATGAAGTATTGATAATGGTGGGGATCCGGAAGCGGTCTTGGTCTGGTCGTTGGACACAAACGAAGTACACGAAGTTGCAATGGCTAACTTTTAACTAAACAAATCCCCAGGAAAAGCTACTAGATGGATCTACTTATATAGGAGCAAGGGGTGGAGGCCAAGGAGGTGGGAGGACGTCCCAAGGCAGCCTAAAACTAAATCTAGGTCGTACAAGGCCAATGGGCTCAAGTGGAGGTGATGTAACACCTTTGGACTTGTAGTTTGACTCGGATTCTGCTGCAGCATCAGATTGTTTCGTCCACAACTCAACGCTCCGGACGAATTTGAAGGTGATTCCAATTGGGTTGGAAAGTGCACGAAATCTAGTTTCCAACAAAAAAAGAATCACCCAATTCGGAGTCCGTATGAAAAACTTGTGTGCGTTTTGAGTCAGGTATGTCTGTGCAGTCCGAATCTGAATCCAGAACGTGAGAGACTTGGACTCTATCTTCTCTTGGGCCAAAAGTGACGTGAGAGAACTTTTTGGACAGCAAATAAACATCTCTTTCTTCCTTATCTTCATATGTGGATTGTACAAATGTCCCATACACCTGCAATTAGACAAAACACAAAAGTGTGTGAAGTATTTTTGTTCTGGATAACATAAATAGATTATTGAATAGTTTGCACTAGAAATCACCTGACAAATATGCATATATGCAATATTTTTGGTCATATTCAAGGTAGTCATGTCCTCATCAGTCGTTGTTGTTGTTGTTGGAGAGGTGCGTTAGCTGCAGCGAGTGGTGGTGGTGGAAGACGCGCGAGCAATTCATTAAACTTGTTATCGAGCTTTGTTTCAAACGTCTTCTCAAAGCCAGTGATCTTCTCCATGGCCTCTTCAAAATTGTTCAGCACATCTTGCACCTGTTCAGTCATCATTTGCTGAAACTTATCATGAAGCTCCTTGTTCGATAAATTCTCCCAGTCAATCTCGTCGGCTTGTGATCCTGGCATGGTTAGCAGCAATAGAAACACACAAGAATATGATCCTACAGACTACGAACAAGTGGTGGTGGTGGGTGTCACAAATCCGTCAAGCAAATCTCAAATTCTTACCAGTTCTTACCCAGCAGCAGGCGGTGATCGGCAACCGTTGTAGTCAAAAACTCTCAAAGCTTGGATAGAGCGATTACCAGGGAGAGTCAAACGCACGACGTAGATGTATGTGGAGCTGGGAAGGCTTATAATATGGTAGCAAAAAGGGTCAGCAATAATCAATTCAGAGATGCAAAGTTGAATAAACGCTCAACGACGGTACTGTGCTGGTCCTAGGCTAGACTGTGCTAGAGACGCGAGCCTAGAACACCAACAAAATCACGGCGCGGCACGTAAACAAGGGAAAAGCACACTCTGAATTTATTTTTTTGCTCTTTTTTTTATTTTTTTGCGCTCTTTTTTTTTGCGCTGCTTTTTTTTTGCGAAAAATCACTATAATGGCGAGTGTCTCAAAACTCTTCCTAGCTCAAACTGACAGGATGGGCACGAAATTTTTCGACCAATTTTTTTTTTTTTCGACTGCCCGGACCCAAAAACTGGAAACGGGTCAAAAAAAACTTCCTATAATGGCACCTGTCTCAAAACACTCAGAAACACCTAAAAATAGGATAGCCAGAATTTTTTTCGAAAAATGCGTTTTCGAAAAATTTTGGGCCTAAACGGAGCGTGGCTACCCGAATTTTTTTTTCCGATACCTACTCCGGCAAGGAAACACGAATCGGAATCTGGATGGATCCCGAAAACAAACCTAATAAGCAAGGAACTCGGATTGGTGGTGGTATATGGCAGCGGTGGTGGTAGCGGTGGTAGTATATGGATATGGATCGGTGGTGGTATATCGGCACGGATTGGTGGTGGTATATGGATACGGATTCGGAACGGTGGTGGTAGATGGCAGGGGCGATGATGATGGTGCGGCGGCGGCGTGACAACTTATGACCAGAACTCGAAACTCTAAAAGACTAGACGCTAAGACCAGCAACTAGACCGATGATGCAACCGCAAACTCAACAAAGCAAAACCCTAAAAAGATTATGCAAAGGCTCAGATTGGTTCGGATATGATGAACTAACCCTAATTTTTTTTTTGTGGCTTTTTCGTGGACTGTAGGTATGAAGAACAGACTCGATCTAAACTACGAAAAACTGTAAAATCTCACCGAGCAACTTGGAAATCTGATACCACTTGATAGAGGCAAAGGTGTCCCGTCTTTCGATGAGATGGTGGATTTCGCTTTGGTGGAAGTCGACTTTGACGATCCGACTACGAACGTGCGAGGACGTCGCGCCTTAGCAATCGCTAAACCAACTCTGAGAGGTTATTGACCACGCCGGAGCACGATCAACCTGACCACGAGGGTCTGTTTCCTGTGAGCAAACGAAGAACAAGCAAGAAACTGAGATTGCAATCTGGATATTGCGAATATAAGATGAAAGCTTTATTGATCAAGGTGGGGTTCTGTGACGCCTTTGTCTGGTCGTTGAACACAAACGAAGTACGCGAAGTTGCAGCTATGGCGAACTTTTAATCTAAACAAAACCCAAAGTCTAAACATGCCCTAAGGGCTGTATATATGGAGGAAGAGGGGGGAATTTCGTGGCCCTTGGTGGAGGGGTCCGAAATCAACCCTAACTCTTGTTTCCCCACACATACGGACTCTAAAAATAGCCTATACTTATGTATTTCGAAATTACATGGGCCTGGCCCAATAATAAGGTGACGCAACACCTAAAATAGCCTCGGGACGAAATTTATGAAGTGGCATCTTGTATATTTCGTCCAAGGCTTCATGCACCCATTATGGTGGCTTCAAAGTCCTGAAATCATCACTTGTAACTCCGTTCTTGTTCCCCTTGCGCATGCCATCATCTCCATGCTTGTTCTTGCTCCAATGTTCATCCTTCTCCAAGCTAGGCCCTTCATTTGTAAGCAAAACAAATGTATCCAATTTAGGCAGCATCATATTCTCATGAACATTAGAATCATTACCAAGAAACGAAAGTACCTGGTAATTTAGTT
This sequence comes from Triticum aestivum, assembly GCF_018294505.1. Lineage (NCBI taxonomy): Eukaryota > Viridiplantae > Streptophyta > Magnoliopsida > Poales > Poaceae > Triticum > Triticum aestivum. The sequence goes on from NW_025225500.1 coordinate 90,498, forward strand.
GGTGTGCACGAGCTCTAGTAATTGGTCCAGTATGTATAGCAGTAGGGGCTGTGGGTGTAACAATTGTATTGATGTCCTCATCAAGTGGTTAGTCATGCCTTTTGGGTTAACTAATGCACCTAGTACTTTCATGAGATTAATGAACGGAGTTTTACGTGCTTTCATTGGACGATTTGTGGTAGTTTACTTTGATGACATATTGATTTATAGCAGATCTTTGGAAGAACATTTGGAACATTTACGTGCTGTTTTTATTGCTCTACGTGATGCACGTTTGTTTGGTAACCTTGGGAAGTGCACCTTTTGCACCGACCGAGTATCTTTTCTTGGCTATGTTGTTACTCCACAGGGAATTGAAGTTGATAAAGCCAAGATTGAAGCTATTGAGAGTTGGCCGCAACCCAAAACGGTCACACAAGTGAGGAGTTTTCTTGGCCTCGTTGGATTCTATAGGCGTTTTGTGAGAGATTTCAGCACCATTGCTGCACCTCTCAATGAGCTTGCAAAGAAAGATGTGCCTTTTCTTTGGGGTACCGCACAGGAAGAAGCCTTCTCGGTATTGAAAGATAAGTTGACACATGCTCCTTTACTCCAACTTCCTGATTTTAATAAGACTTTTGAGCTTGAATGTGATGCTAGTGGAATTGGATTAGGCGGTGTGTTATTACAAGATGGCAAACCTGTTGCATACTTTTCTGAAAAATTGAGTGGGCCTAGTCTGAATTATTCTACTTATGATAAAGAATTATATGCTCTTGTTCGGACTTAAGAAACATGGCAACATTATTTATGGCCCAAAGAATTTGTTATACATTCTGATCATGAATCTTTGAAACATATTAAAAGTCAAGCTAAACTGAATCGTAGACATGCTAAATGGGTTGAATTCATTGAGACTTTTCCTTATGTCATTAAACACAAGAAGGGAAAAGAAAATGTTATTGCTGATGCATTGTCTCGCCGCTATACTATGCTTTCACAACTTGACTTCAAAATATTTGGTTTGGAGACCATCAAAGATCAATATGTGCATGATGCTGATTTTAAAGATGTAATGCAGAATTGTAAAGAAGGAAGAATGTGGAACAAGTTCGTCATTAACGATGGATTTGTGTTTCGTGCTAATAAGCTATGCATTCCAGCTAGCTCCGTTCGTCTTTTGTTGTTGCAAGAGGCGCATGGAGGAGGATTAATGGGACACTTTGGCGTGAAGAAGACGGAGGACGTACTTGCTACACATTTCTTTTGGCCAAAGATGAGACGGGATGTTGAGCGTTTTATTGCTCGATGCACTACATGTCAAAAAGCTAAGTCACGACTCAATCCTCATGGTTTATATATGCCTTTGCCTGTACCTAGTGTTCCTTGGGAGGATATATCTATGGACTTTGTTTTAGGTTTACCTCGAACAAAGAAGGGGAGGGATAGCATATTTGTTGTCGTGGATAGATTCTCGAAAATGGCACACTTTATACCATGTCATAAAAGCGATGATGCAGCTAATGTTGCTGATTTGTTCTTTCGTGAAATTATTCGCTTGCATGGTGTGCCAAATACTATTGTTTCAGATCGTGATACTAAATTTCTTAGCCACTTTTGGAGATGTTTATGGGCTAAGTTGGGGACTAAACTGCTTTTTAGTACTACTTGTCACCCCCAAACTGATGGACAAACTGAAGTAGTCAATAGAATGTTGTCTACTATGCTTAGGACTGTTTTGAAGAATAATAAGAAAATGTGGGAGGAATGCTTGCCTCATATTGAATTTGCTTATAATCGTTCATTGCATTCTACTACTAAGATGTGCCCTTTTGAAGTTGTGTATGGTTTCCTACCTCGTGCACCTATTGATTTGTTGCCTCTTCCATCTTCGGAGAAGGTTAATTTTGATGCTAAACAACGTGCTGAATTGATTTTAAAAATGCATGAGTTAACTAAGGAAAACATTGAGCGTGTGAATGCTAAATATAAACTTGCTGGAGATAAGGGTAGAAAACATGTTGTGTTTGCACCTGGAGATCTTGTTTGGTTACATTTGCGTAAGGATAGATTTCCTGATTTGCGCAAATCAAAGTTAATGCCACGTGCTGATGGTCCCTTTAAGGTGTTAGAGAAAATAAATGATAATGCATATAAACTGGAGCTGCCTGCAGATTTTGGGGTTAGTTCCACTTTTAACATTGCAGATTTGAAGCCTTATTTGGGTGAGGAAGATGAACTTCCGTCGAGGACGACTTCATTTCAAGAAGGGGAGGATGATGAGGACATCAATACCATTGTTACACCCCCAGCCCTTGCTGCTATACATACTGGACCAATTACTAGAGCTCGCGCACGCCAACTAAATTACCAGGTACTTTCGTTTCTTGGTAATGATTCTAATGTTCATGAGAATATGATGCTGCCTAAATTGGATACATTTGTTTTGCTTACAAATGAAGGGCCTAGCTTGGAGAAGGATTAACATTGGATTAAGAACAAGCATGGAGATGATGGCATGCGCAAGGGGAACAAGAACAGAGTTACAAGTGATGATTTCAGGACTTTGAAGCCACCATAATGGGTGCATGAAGCCTTGGACGAAATATACAAGCTGCCACTTCATAAATTTCGTCCCAAGGCTATTATAGGTGCTGCGTCACCTTATTATTGGGCCAGGCCCATGTAATTTCGAAATACATAAGTATAGGCTATTTTTAGAGTCCGTATGTGTGGGGAAACAAGAGATAGGGTTGATTTCGGACCCCTCCACCAAGGGTCACGAAATTCCCCCCCTCTTCCTCCATATATACAGCCCTTAGGGCATCGTTTAGACTTTGGGTTTTGTTTAGATTAAAAGTTCGCCATAGCTGCAACTTCGCGTACTTCGTTTGTGTTCAACGACCAGACAAAGGCGTCACAGAACCCCCACCTTGATCAATAAAGCTTTCATCTTATATTCACAATATCAAGATTGCAATCTCAGTTTCTTGCTTGTTCTTCGTTTGCTCGCAGGAAACAGACCCTCGTGGTCAGGTTGATCGTGCCCCGGCGTGGTCAATAACCTCTCGGAGTTGGTTTAGCGATTGCTAAGGCGCGACGTCCTCGCACGTTCGTAGTCGGATCGTCAAAGTCGACTGCCACCAAAGCGATATCCATCATCTCATCGAAAGACGGGACACCTTTGCCTCTATCAGAAGTAGGGATTTGTAGAGGTGCCAGAGCTCAAAGCTTAAATTTAGAGATAAAATATTTTTGAGAGGCATACTTTTCCCACCAACGAAAACCACTTAGAGATCTCAACATTTTCCATGCTAGATACATCATAGGCGGTTCCCAAACAGAAAATAAAGTTTATTCCTTTTTCCACCATTACCTTCACTTTCCATGGCTAACCGTATCCACGGGTGCCCTCCATACCATCACTTTTTAAGGAATTTATTTTTTGACAACATAATGTAAATTCATTATTCATTTTAGGACTGGGCATCCCTAATACCCTTGTCGTACTCTCAAGCAATGGCAAGTGAATAAACACTCATTGTGAGAATAACACATCTAGCATGGAAAATATTGGTCACCCTTCACCGCCTCGCGAGCGGTAGAGCACACAAAAGAGAAATTTATTTTTAAAATTAGAGACGGCACATGAAAATTTGCTTAGAACGGCATGGAAATACCGCATATAGGTAGGTATAGTGGACTCATAATACAAAACTGGTTTAAATGGTTTTGGATGCACAAGTAGTGTTCATACTTAATGCAAAATGAAGGCTAGCAAAAAGATTGAGAAGCGACCAACCAAAAAGCAAAAAATCTTGTACCCAAGCATTAAGCATAAGTAACACCGAATAATGCACCATAAGTAGGATATAAACTTCTTTCAATAACTATTGACTTTCGTGCTTGCATAGGGAATCACAAACCTTAACATCAATATTCTTATTCTTACTAAAGCACAATTACTCATCAAAGTGACTCACATATCATATCGTCATATCTCAAAACCATTACTAAGGATCAAGTTTATTTTGTCCAATGATCTTCATGAAAGTTTTTATTATATCCTCCTTGGATATCTATCACTTTGGGACTATTTTCATATGTTGCTTTTGATAAGCTCAAACAAATATAAGTGAAGATCATGAGCATAATTTTTCTTTCTCTCAAAATAATCTAAGTGAAGCAAGAGAGAGTTTCTTAAAATTTACTAAATCCCAAATAAATCTAAGTGAAGCATGAGAGAATTTCTTCAAAAATAACAAAGCACACCATGCTCAAAAAGATATAAGTGAAGCACTAGAGCAAATCCATGGCTCTAAAAATTTAAGTGAAGCATAGGAGCAAGCATAGCATAATTTTTTGCTCTCTCAAAAGGGTGTGTCCAGCAAGGATTCAACACTTAAGACACAAAGAAAAAACAAACAAAGACTCGTATCATACAAGACGCTCCAAGCAAAACTCACATTATGTGACGAATAAGAATATAGTTTCAAGTAAAATACCGATGGTTGTTAGAAGAAAGCGGGGATGCCACTCGGGGGCATCCCGAAGCTTAGTTGCTTGCTACTTCTTTGAATATTATCTTGGGGTGCCTTTGTTATCCCCAAGCTTAGCCTTTTGCTAATCCTTGGCCTTCATCCATCGTAAGATCACTCAAAACTTCAAAACTTCAATCACACAAAACTCAAACAAAACCTTCGTGAGGTCCGTTAGTATAAGAAAGCAAACCACTACTATAAGTACTGTAGAAAAGCTATTATTATTTTGTTTTTGAATTATATCTACTGCATTCCAACTTTTCTATGGCAAAACATCATCAAATAAAACCATAGAATCATCAAAACAAGCACACAACACAAAGAAAACAGAATCTGTCAAAAATAGAACAGTCTGTAGCAATCTGAATATTTCGAATACTTCCGTAACTCCGAAAATTCTGAAATAAATTGGTGGACGTGAGCAATTTATCTTTTAATCTTATCCAAAAAGAATCAACTCCAAATCTCTCTTCTGTTAAAAATGACAAATACTCTCGTGAGCGCAAAAGTTTCTGTTTTTCAGCAAGATCAAATCAACTTTCACCCAAGTCTTGCCAAAGGCCTTGCTTGGCACAACACTAATTAAAACACAAAAACACAATCATAACAGTAGAACAATAGTTCTAAAACACAAGAATAGAAAGCAAAAGGAAAAAATACATTTTATTCATTGGGTTGCCTCCCAACGAGCGCTTTTCTTTAAAGCCTTTTACTTAGGCATTGAGATTTCAATGATTCTCACATAAAAGAGAAGAATTGAAGCACAAAGAGAGCGTCATCAAAAACATGACAAACACATCTAAGTCTAACATACTTCCTATTCATAGGCATTTTATAAGCAAACAAATTATCAAGGCAAATAGAAACTAGCATAGGCAAGGAAAAAGAGAGAGACGATAGCAATCTCGACATGAAGAGAGGTAATTTAGTAACACGAAAATTTTCACAACCATATTTTCCTCTCTCATAATAATTACATGTAGTATCATAAGAAAATTCAAAAAAATAGCTATCACATAACATATTCTCAACACGATCCACATGCATGCAAACTTGACACTCTTCGAAAATAGTCATATTAACATGAAGTAAAGTCATGACCTCTCCAAACCCACTTTTATCAAAAATTTCATAAGATTGAACATTCTCCAAATATGTGGGATCTAAAGTTGACACTCTTCCAAACCCACTTTTAATATTATTCCAAAAATTCTTTTCAATCTCATATTTATCATGGGGCTTAAATAAATTTTCAAGATTATAAGAAGAATCACCCCAATCATCATCATTGCAACAAGTAGTAGACATAGTAAAATTAGCATCCCCAAGCTGAGGGTTTTGCATATCATTAACACAATGACATTGATAGAATTTATAAGAACATTATTGCGATCATGCTTTTCATTCAAGGAGCTATCATTAATCACTTTATAATTTTCTTCTTTCAACACTTCATCACAATTTTCATATTCACGAGTTTCAAGCAAAACCTCATAAAGATAATCTAGTGCACACAACTCACTAGCAATTGGTTCATCATAAATTGGATCTTTTATAAAGATAGCAAGTCGATGAGGATCCATATCAATAAACTTTTAGCAAGCAAAGATGCAAGCAAATAGAAGTCACATGGCACACAAGCAAGCATGAGATTTGACGAGAAAAAGGTGAGCGAAAAAGAGGGCGAGTAAAACGGCAAAAAATTTGTGACGTGGGGGAGAGGAAAACGAGAGGCAAATGGCAAATAATGTAAATTGCAAGGAGATGAGATTTGTGATTAGGAACCTAGTTGATGTTGAAGTTCCTCCCCGGCAACGGCGCCAGAAATTCCTTTTGATGTCTACTAGAACTACGTCGGTGTTTCCCCAAAGAGGAAGGGATGATGCAGTATAGCGACGGTAGGTATTTCCCTAAGTGATGAGACCAAGGTTAACGAACCAGTAGGAGAACCTCCTCACACCACGTAAACAAAACCTGCACACAAATAATAAATACTCGCAACCCGACGTGTTAAAGGGGTTGTCAATCCCTTTCGAGTAGGGCACCTCAAGATAGGCAAAGAACGTGAGGTAAAAAGTGGTAGATAGGATAAATAGATTGTGGAACAAATAAATTGCAGCAAGGTATTTTTGTATTTTTGGTTTAATAGATCTAAAAATAAATGCAAAGGAAAATAGATCGCAAAGGAAAATATGATGAAAAGAGACCCGGGGGCTGTAGGTCTCACTAGTGGCTTCTCTCGAGAAAAATAGCAAACAGTGGGAAAACAATTATTGTCGGGCAATTGATAGAACTTCAAATAATCATGACGATATCCAGGCAATGATCATTATATAGGCATCATGTCCAAGATTAGTAGACCCACTCCTGCCTGCATCTACTACTATTACTCCACACATCGACCGCTATCCAGCATGCATCTAGTGTATTAAGCTCATGGAAAAACGGAGTAATGCAATAAGAATGATGACATGATGTAGACAAGATCCCTTTATCTATTATGAAGATATATATATATATCCCATCTTGTTATCCTTAGTAGCAACGATACATACGTGTCGGTTCCCCTTCTGTCACTGGGATCAAGCACGGTAAGATCGAACCCACTACAAAGCACCTCTTCCCATTGCAAGATAAATAGATAAAGTTGGCCAAACAAAACCCAAATATCGGAGAAGAAATACGAGGCTATAAGAAATCATACATATAAGAGATCAAAGAAGACTCAAATAACTTTCATGGATAAAAACATAGATCAGATCATAAACTCAAAGTCCATCGGATCCCAAGAAACACACCGCAAAAAGGCTTACATCATATGGATCTCCAAGAGACCATTGCATTGATAATGAAGACAGAGAGAGAGGAAGCCATCTAGGTACTAACTATGGACCCTTAGGTCTACAAAGAACTACTCACACATCGTTGGAGAGGCATCAATGGAAGTGGTGAACCCCTCTGTCATGGTGTCTAGATTGGATCTGGTGGTTCTAGACTCTGCGGCGGCTCGAATTGATTTTCGTCGACTCCCCTAGGGTTTCTGGAATATTGGAGTATTTATAGAGCAAAGAGGCGGTTCATGGGGCACCCGAGGTGGGCACAACCCACCAGGGCGTGCCTGGGCCTCCTAGCGCGACCTGGTGGGTGCTGCTCCCCTCGAGGCACCCCCCCCCCAGGTGCTTCCTTGGTCCACTGGATGTCTTCTGGCCCAAAAAATCCTCCAGGAGTTTTGCTGCGTTTGGACTCTGCTTGATATTGATTTCCTGCGATGTAAAAAACATGCAGAAAACAATAACTGGCACTGGGCACTATGTCAATAGGTTAGTACCAAAAAATCATATAAAATGACTATAAAATGATTGTAAAACATCCAAGAATGATAATATAACAACATGGAACAATCAAAAATTATAGATACATTGGAGACTGATGAGGACATCAATACAATTGTTACACCCACAGCCCCTGCTGCTATACATACTGGAGCAATTACTAGAGCTCGTGCACGCCAACTAAATTACCAGGTACTTTCGTTTCTCGGTAATGATTCTAATGTTCATGAGAATATGATGCTGCCTAAATTGGATACATTTGTTTTGCTTACAAATGAAGGGCCTAGCTTGGAGAAGGATGAACATTGGAGCAAGAACAAGCATGGAGATGATGGCATGCGCAAGGGGAACAAGAACGGAGTTACAAGTGATGATTTCAGGACTTTGAAGCCACCATAATGGGTGCATGAAGCCTTGGACGAAATATACAAGATGCCACTTCATAAATTTCGTCCCGAGGCTATTTTAGGTGCCGCGTCACCTTATTATTGGGCCAGGCCCATGTAATTTCGAAATACATAAGTTTAGGCTATTTTTAGAGTCCGTATGTGTGGGGAAACAAGAGATAGGGTTGATTTTGGACCCCTCCACCAAGGGCCACGAAATTCCCCCCTCTTCCTCCATATATACAGCCCTTAGGACATCGTTTAGACTTTGGGTTTTGTTTAGATTAAAAGTTCGCCATAGCTGCAACTTCGCGTACTTCTTTTGTGTTCAATGACCAGACAAAGGCGTCACAGAACCCCACCTTGATCAATAAAGCTTTCATCTTATATTCGCAATATCCAGATTGCAATCTCAGTTTCTTGCTTGTTCTTCGTTTGTTCGCAGGAAACAGACCCTCGTGGTCAGGTTGATCGTGCTCCGGCGTGGTCAATAACCTCTCGGAGTTGGTTTAGCGATTGCTAAGGCGCGACGTCCTCGCACGTTCGTAGTCGGATCGTCAAAGTCGACTTCCACCAAAGCGATATCCATCATCTCCTCGAAAGACGGGACACCTTGGCCTCTATCAAGTGGTATCAGATTTCCAGGTTGCTCGGTGAGATTTTACAGTTTTTCGTAGTTTAGATCGAGTCTGTTCTTCATACCTACAGTCCACGAAAAAGCCACAAAAAAAATTAGGGTTAGTTCATCATATCCGAACCAATCTGAGCCTAATCTTTTTAGGGTTTTGCTTTGTTGAATTTGCGGTTGCATCGTCGTGTCTAGTTGCTGGTCTTAGAGTCTAGTCTTTTAGAGTTTCGAGTTCTGGTCATAAGTTGTCACGCCGCCGCCGCACCATTATCATCGCCCCTGCCATCTACCACCACCGCACCGAATCCGTATCCATATACCACCACCAATCCGTGTCCATATACCACCACCGATCCATATCCATATACTACCACCGCTACCACCACCGCTGCCATATACCACCACCATATATCCACCACCAATCCGAGTTCTTTGCTTATTAGGTTTGTTTTCGGGATCCATCTAGATTCCGATTCGTGTTTCCTTGCCGGAGTAGGTTTCGGGAAAAAAAAGAGTCGAGTAGCCACGCTCCGTTTAGGCCCAAAATTTTTCGAAAACGCATTTTTCGAAAAAATTTCTGGCTATCCTATTTTTAGGTGTTTCTGAGTGTTTTGAGACAGGTGCCATTATAGGAAGTTTTTTTTGACCCGTTTCCAGTTTTTGGGTCCGGGCAGTCGAAAAAAAAATTTGTCGAAAAAAAAAATTTCGTGCCCATCCTGTCAGTTTGACCTAGGAAGAGTTTTGAGACACTCGCCATTATATTGCTTTTTCGCAAAAAAAAAGCAGCGCAAAAAAAAGAACGCAAAAAAAAGAGAGCGAAAAGAAAAATTTCAAAGTGTGCTTTTCCCTTGTTTACGTGCCGCGCCGTGATTTTGTTGGTGTTCTAGGCTCGCGTCTCTAGCACAGTCTAGCCTAGGACCAGCACAGTACCGTCGTTGAGCGTTTATTCAACTTTGCATCTCTGAATTGATTATTGCTGACCCTTTTTGCTACCATACTATAAGCCTTCCCAGCTCCACATACATCTACGTCGTGTGTTTGACTCTCCCTGGTAATCGCTCTATCCAAGCTTTGAGAGTTTTTGACTACAACGGTTGCCGATCACCGCCTGCTGCTGGGTAAGAACTGGTAAGAATTTGAGATTTGCTTGACGGATTTGTGATACACCACCACCACTTCTTAGTAGTCTGTAGGATCATATTCTTGTGTGTTTCTATTGCTGCTAACCATGCCAGGATCACAAGCCGACGAGATTGACTGGGAGAACTTATCGAACAAGGAGCTTCATGATAAGTTTCAGCAAATGATGACTGAACAGGTGCAAGATGTGCTGAACAATTTTGAAGAGGCTATGGAGAAGATTACTGGCCTTGAGAAGACGTTCGAAACAAAGCTCGATAATAGATTTAATGAACTACTTGCGCGTCTTCCACCACCGGCTGCACCTGTCGCACCTCTGCAACAACAACAACTACGCCCCCTTCCGAATCAGTATGGACGAGCACAGCGTGTTCCTATTGAGCGAGGACAAAATTCTGGTGCCGCTGCTACTGCTGTTGGTGCTTCTTTGGCTCCTGCTACTGCTGCTGCTGGTACCCAGGAGGATGATGATTATGTGGGAGATTATGAGGATGAGGTTGATCAAAATCCGAACTACGTGCAGCCACTAGCACCACCACCACCAGGTCGACCTCAGGTATATATTCGTAATGGTAGGCCTGCACCACCACCTCAGGTACGAGATGATGTCCATATTCCTAAACTGAAATTGAATATTCCACCATTTGAGGGTAGATATGTTCCTGATATATATCTTACTTGGGAGTTAGAAACTGAACAACGATTTACATGTTTACAATATCCTGAGGAGAGACGAGTTGTTGCTGCTGTTTGTGCTTTCACTAGTTTTGCATGTGTATGGTGGTCTGAACATTGTAGATTATATCCTATTCCAACTACTTGGGCTGCTTTGAAAACTGCTATGCGTACGCGTTGGGTTCCACCATATTATCAACGTGAATTGCTTCAAAAATTGCAGCGTTTAAGACAACGGAAAAATTCTGTAGAAGAATATTATCAGGAATTACAAACTGGCATGATTAGATGTGGTATTGTTGAGGAGAATGAAGCTATGCTTGCACGTTTTCTGGGTGGATTAAATAGAGAGATTCAGACCATTCTAGACTATAAGGAGTATACTAATATCACTCGTTTATTCCATCTTGCTTGTAAAGCTGAACGTGAAGTGCAGGATCGACAAGCATTGGCGCGAACTAACTTTTCTGCAGGCCGACCTTCATCATGGACACCGCGTGCATCTTCTACTTCAACTGCACCAGCACCTCAATTAGGTGCCTCCTCCAGTCGTGATACAAGAAAACAGGCACAACCACCATTATCTGCCAAGAGCGCACCTGCTGGGCCTGCACGGAGTTCTTCTTCTTCCATGGCATCAACAGGGCACACAAGTGATATTATTTGTCGTCGTTGTAAGGGAGGAGGTCATTATGCGAGAGAATGCAAATCTCCGCGTGTGATGATTGCTACCGCGGATGGTGGATATGAGTCCGCTAGTGACTATGATGAGGAGACTTTGGCTCTTATTACACGTGAAGAACATGGTGGAGATGATTCTGATCATGAGACGCAATACATGGGTCCTGAAGACGCTGACAGGTATGAATGTTTAGTTGCTCAACGTGTTTTGAGTGTGCAGGTCACACAAGCTGAGCAAAATCAGAGGCACAATTTATTCCATACCAAGGGAGTTGTGAAGGAACGTTCTGTGCGCGTCATCATAGACGGAGGTAGTTGCAACAACTTGGCTAGCATGGAGATGGTGGAGAAGCTTTCTCTCACCACAAGACCACATCCACATCCTTACTACATCCAATGGTTCAACAACAGCGGCAAGATTAAGGTAACACGTACTGTTCGTGTGCATTTTAGTATCTCTACATATGCTAATTATGTTGATTGTGATGTGGTACCTATGCAAGCATGTTCCTTATTACTTGGTAGGCCATGGCAATTTGATAAAAATTTTGTACACCATGGTAGAAACAACCACTATACTCTTGTTCATAAGGATAAAAATATTACTTTGCTTCCTATGACTCCTGATTCCATTTTGAAAGATGATATTAATAGAGCTAATAAAGCACAACAGGAGAAGAATAAGAGTGAAAATCAGATTGTGGCAAAAGAATTTGAGCAACAAATGAAGCCTAATAATAAACCATCTAGTGTTGCTTCTGAAATTAAATTGAAAAGTGCATGTTTATTTGCCACCAAATCTGATATTGATGAGCTAGATTTCAGCAAATCTGTTTGCTATGCTTTTGTGTGCAAAGAGGCATTATTTTCATTCGAGGACGTGCCTTCCTCTTTGCCTCCTGCTGTCACTAACATTTTGCAGGAGTTCGCTGACGTTTTTCCACAAGACGTGCCACCGGGATTACCGCCTATTCGAGGGATTGAGCATCAGATTGACTTAATTCCCGGTGCTTCACTGCCAAACCGTGCACCATACCGTACCAATCCAGAGGAGACGAAGGAGATTATGCGTCAAGTACAAGAGCTTCTCGACAAATGTTATATACGCGAATCCCTTAGTCCTTGTGTTGTTCCTATTATTCTAGTGCCGAAAAAGGATGGTACATCACGTATGTGTGTTGATTGTAGAGGCATTAATAATATTACTATTCGTTATCGTCATCCTATTCCTAGGCTAGATGATATGCTTGATGAATTGAGTGGCTCTACAATATTCTCCAAAGTTGATTTGCGTAGTGGCTACCATCAAATTCGTATGAAATTGGGAGATGAATGGAAAACAGCATTTAAAACTAAGTTTGGATTATATGAGTGGTTAGTCATGCCTTTTGGGTTAACTAATGCACCTAGTACTTTCATGAGATTAATGAACGAAGTTTTACGTGCTTTCATTGGACGATTTGTGGTAGTTTACTTTGATGACATATTGATTTATAGCAGATCTTTGGAAGAACATTTGGAACATTTACGTGCTATTTTTATTGCTCTACGTGATGCACGTTTGTTTGGTAACCTTGGGAAGTGCACCTTTTGCACCGACCGAGTATCTTTTCTTGGCTATGTTGTTACTCCACAGGGAATTGAAGTTGATAAAGCCAAGATTGAAGCTATTGAGAGTTGGCCGCAGCCCAAAACGGTCACACAAGTGAGGAGTTTTCTTGGCCTCGCTGGATTCTATAGGCGTTTTGTGAGAGATTTCAGCGCCATTGCTGCACCTCTCAATGAGCTTACAAAGAAAGATGTGCCTTTTCTTTGGGGTACCGCACAGGAAGAAGCCTTCACGGTATTGAAAGATAAGTTGACACATGCTCCTTTACTCCAACTTCCTGATTTTAATAAGACTTTTGAGCTTGAATGTGATGCTAGTGGAATTGGATTAGGAGGTGTGTTATTACAAGATGGCAAACCTGTTGCATACTTTTCTGAAAAGTTGAGTGGGCCTAGTCTGAATTATTCTACTTATGATAAAGAATTATATGCTCTTGTTCGGACTTTAGAAACATGGCAACATTATTTATGGCCCAAAGAATTTGTTATACATTCTGATCATGAATCTTTGAAACATATTAAAAGTCAAGCTAAACTGAATCGTAGACATGCTAAATGGGTTGAATTCATTGAGACTTCCCCTTATGTCATTAAACACAAGAAGGGAAAAGAAAATGTTATTGCTGATGCATTGTCTCGTCGCTATACTATGCTTTCACAACTTGACTTCAAAATATTTGGTTTGGAGACCATCAAAGATCAATATGTGCATGATGCTGATTTTAAAGATGTAATGCAGAATTGTAAAGAAGGAAGAATGTGGAACAAGTTTGTTGTTAACGATGGATTTGTGTTTCGTGCTAACAAGTTATGCATTCCAGCTAGCTCCGTTCGTCTTTTGTTGTTGCAGGAGGCGCATGGAGGAGGATTAATGGGACACTTTGGCGTGAAGAAGACGGAGGACGTACTTGCTACACATTTCTTTTGGCCAAAGATGAGACGGGATGTTGAGCGTTTTATTGCTCGCTGCACTACATGTCAAAAAGCTAAGTCACGACTCAATCCTCATGGTTTATATATGCCTTTGCCTGTACCTAGTGTTCCTTGGGAGGATATATATATGGACTTTGTTTTAGGTTTACCTCGAACAAAGAAGGGGAGGGATAGCATATTTGTTGTCGTGGATAGATTCTCGAAAATGGCACACTTTATACCATGTCATAAAAGCGATGATGCTGTTAATGTTGCTGATTTGTTCTTTCGTGAAATTATTCGCTTGCATGGTGTGCCAAATACTATTGTTTCAGATCATGATACTAAATTTCTTAGCCACTTTTGGAGATGTTTATGGGCTAAGTTGGGGACTAAACTGCTTTTTAGTACTACTTGTCACCCCCAAACTAATGGACAAACTGAAGTAGTCAATAGAACGTTGTCTACTATGCTTAGGGCTGTTTTGAAGAATAATAAGAAAATGTGGGAGGAATGCTTGCCTCATATTGAATTTGCTTATAATCGTTCATTGCATTCTACTACTAAGATGTGCCCTTTTGAAGTTGTGTATGGTTTCCTACCTCATGCACCTATTGATTTGTTGCCTCTTCCATCTTCGGAGAAGGTTAATTTTGATGCTAAACAACATGCTGAATTGATTTTAAAAATGCATGAGTTAACTAAGGAAAACATTGAGCGCATGAATGCTAAATATAAACTTGCTGGAGATAAGGGTAGAAAACATGTTGTGTTTGCACCTGGAGATCTTGTTTGGTTACATTTGCGTAAGGATAGATTTCCTGATTTGCGCAAATCAAAGTTAATGCCACGTGCTAATGGTCCCTTTAAGGTGTTAGAGAAAATAAATGATAATACATATAAACTTGAGCTGCCTGCAGATTTTGGGGTTAGTCCCACTTTTAACAGTGCAGATTTGAAGCCTTATTTGGGTGAGGAAGATGAGCTTCCGTCGAGGACGACTTCATTTCAAGAAGGGGAGGATGATGAGGACATCAATACAATTGTTACACCCACAGCCCCTGCTGCTATACATACTGGACCAATTACTAGAGCTCGTGCACGCCAACTAAATTACCAGGTACTTTCGTTTCTTGGTAATGATTCTAATGTTCATGAGAATATGATGCTGCCTAAATTGGATACATTTGTTTTGCTTACAAATGAAGGGCCTAGCTTGGAGAAGGATGAACATTGGAGCAAGAACAAGCATGGAGATGATGGCATGCGCAAGGGGAACAAGAACGGAGTTACAAGTGATGATTTCAGGACTTTGAAGCCACCATAATGGGTGCATGAAGCCTTGGACGAAATATACAAGATGCCACTTCATAAATTTCGTCCCGAGGCTATTTTAGGTGCCGCGTCACCTTATTATTGGGCCAGGCCCATGTAATTTCGAAATACATAAGTTTAGGCTATTTTTAGAGTCCGTATGTGTGGGGAAACAAGAGATAGGGTTGATTTCGGACCCCTCCACCAAGGGCCACGAAATTCCCCCCTCTTCCTCCATATATACAGCCCTTAGGACATCGTTTAGACTTTGGGTTTTGTTTAGATTAAAAGTTCGCCATAGCTGCAACTTCGCGTACTTTTTTTGTGTTCAACGACCAGACAAAGGCGTCACAGAACCCCACCTTGATCAATAAAGCTTTCATCTTATATTCGCAATATCCAGATTGCAATCTCAGTTTCTTGCTTGTTCTTCGTTTGCTCGCAGGAAACAGACCCTCGTGGTCAGGTTGATCGTGCTCCGGCGTGGTCAATAACCTCTCGGAGTTGGTTTAGCGATTGCTAAGGCGCGACGTCCTTGCACGTTCGTAGTCGGATCGTCAAAGTCGACTTCCACCAAAGCGATATCCATCATCTCATCGAAAGACGGGACACCTTGGCCTCTATTAAGTGGTATCAGATTTCCAGGTTGCTCGGTGAGATTTTACAGTTTTTCGTAGTTTAGATCGAGTCTGTTCTTCATACCTACAGTCCACGAAAAAGCCACAAAAAAATTAGGGTTAGTTCATCATATCTGAACCAATCTGAGCCTAATCTTTTTAGGGTTTTGCTTTGTTGAATTTGCGGTTGCATCGTCGTGTCTAGTTGCTGGTCTTAGAGTCTAGTCTTTTAGAGTTTCGAGTTCTGGTCATAAGTTGTCACGCCGCCGCCGCACCATTATCATCGCCCCTGCCATCTACCACCACCGCACCGAATCCGTATCCATATACCACCACCAATCCGTGTCCATATACCACCACCGATCCATATCCATATACTACCACCGCTACCACCACCGCTGCCATATACCACCACCATATATCCACCACCAATCCGAGTTCTTTGCTTATTAGGTTTGTTTTCGGGATCCATCTAGATTCCGATTCGTGTTTCCTTGCCGGAGTAGGTTTCGGAAAAAAAAGAGTCGGGTAGCCACGCTCCGTTTAGGCCCAAAATTTTTCGAAAATGCATTTTTCAAAAAAAATTCTGTCTGTCCTATTTTTAGGTGTTTCTGAGTGTTTTGAGACAGGTGCCATTATAGGAAGTTTTTTTTGACCCGTTTCCAGTTTTTGGGTCCGGGCAGTCGAAAAAAAAATTGTCGAAAAAAAAATTCCGTGCCCATCCTGTCAGTTTGACCTAGGAAGAGTTTTGAGACACTCGCCATTATAGTGCTTTTTTCGCAAAAAAAAAGCAGCGCAAAAAAAAGAGCGCAAAAAAAAAAGAGCGAAAAGAAAAATTTCAAAGTGTGCTTTTCCCTTGTTTACGTGCCGCGCCGTGATTTTGTTGGTGTTCTAGGCTCGCGTCTCTAGCACAGTCTAGCCTAGGACCAGCACAGTACCGTCGTTGAGCGTTTATTCAACTTTACATCTCTGAATTGATTATTGCTGACCCTTTTTGCTAGCATACTATAAGCCTTCCCAGCTCCACATACATCTACGTCGTGTGTTTGACTCTCCCTGGTAATCGCTCTATCCAAGCTTTGAGAGTTTTTGACTACAACGGTTGCCGATCACCGCCTGCTGCTGGGTAAGAACTGGTAAGAATTTGAGATTTGCTTGACGGATTTGTGATACACCACCACCACTTCTTAGTAGTCTGTAGGATCATATTCTTGTGTGTTTCTATTGCTGCTAACCATGCCAGGATCACAAGCCGACGAGATTGACTGGGAGAACTTATCGAACAAGGAGCTTCATGATAAGTTTCAGCAAATGATGACTGAACAGGTGCAAGATGTGCTGAACAATTTTGAAGAGGCTATGGAGAAGATTACTGGCCTTGAGAAGACGTTCGAAACAAAGCTTGATAATAGATTTAATGAACTACTTGCGCGTCTTCCACCACCGGCTGCACCTGTCGCACCTCTGCAACAACAACAACTACGCCCCCTTCCGAATCAGTATGGACGAGCACAGCGTGTTCCTATTGAGCGAGGACAAAATTCTGGTGCCGCTGCTACTGCTGTTGGTGCTTCTTTGGCTCCTGCTACTGCTGCTGCTGGTACCCAGGAGGATGATGATTATGTGGGAGATTATGAGGATGAGGTTGATCAAAATCCGAACTACGTGCAGCCACCAGCACCACCACCACCAGGTCGACCTCAGGTATATATTCGTAATGGTAGGCCTGCACCACCACCTCAGGTACGAGATGATGTCCATATTCCTAAACTGAAATTGAATATTCCACCATTTGAGGGTAGATATGTTCCGGATATATATCTTACTTGGGAGTTAGAAACTGAACAATGATTTACATGTTTACAATATCCTGAGGAGAGACGAGTTGTTGCTGCTGTTTGTGCTTTCACTAGTTTTGCATGTGTATGGTGGTCTGAACATTGTAGATTATATCCTATTCCAACTACTTGGGCTGCTTTGAAAACTGCTATGCGTACGCGTTGGGTTCCACCATATTATTAACGTGAATTGCTTCAAAAATTGCAGCGTTTAAGACAAGGGAAAAATTCTGTAGAAGAATATTATCAGGAATTACAAACTGGCATGATTAGATGTGGTATTGTTGAGGAGAATGAAGCTATGCTTGCACTTTTTTGGGTGGATTAAATAGAGAGATTCAGACCATTCTAGACTATAAGGAGTATACTAATATCACTCGTTTATTCCATCTTGCTTGTAAAGCTGAACGTGAAGTGCAGGATCGACAAGCATTGGCGCGAACTAACTTTTCTGCAGGCCGACCTTCATCATGGACACCGCGTGTATCTTCTACTTCAACTGCACCAGCACCTCAATTAGGTGCCTCCTCCAGTCATGATACAAGAAAACAGGCACAACCACCATTATCTGCCAAGAGCGCACCTGCTGGGCCTGCACGGAGTTCTTCTTCTTCCATGGCATCAACAGGGCACACAAGTGATATTATTTGTCGTCGTTGTAAGGGAGGAGGTCATTATGCGAGAGAATGCAAATCTCCGCGTGTGATGATTGCTACCGCGGATGGTGGATATGAGTCCGCTAGTGACTATGATGAGGAGACTTTGGCTCTTATTACACGTGAAGAACATGGTGGAGATGATTCTGATCATGAGACGCAATACATGGCTCCTGAAGACGCTGACAGGTATGAATGTTTAGTTGCTCAACGTGTTTTGAGTGTGCAGGTCACACAAGCTGAGCAAAATCAGAGGCACAATTTATTCCATACCAAGGGAGTTGTGAAGGAACGTTCTGTGCGCGTCATCATAGACGGAGGTAGTTGCAACAACTTGGCTAGCATGGAGATGGTGGAGAAGCTTTCTCTCACCACAAGACCACATCCACATCCTTACTACATCCAATGGTTCAACAACAGCGACAAGGTTAAGGTAACACGTACTGTTCGTGTGCATTTTAGTATCTCTACATATGCTGATTATGTTGATTGTGATGTGGTACCTATGCAAGCATGTTCCTTATTACTTGGTAGACCATGGCAATTTGATAAAAAATTTGTACACCATGGTAGAAACAACCACTATACTCTTGTTCATAAGGATAAAAATATTACTTTGCTTCCTATGACTCCTGATTCCATTTTGAAAGATGATATTAATAGAGCTAATAAAGCACAACAGGAGAAGAATAAGAGTGAAAATCAGATTGTGGCAAAAGAATTTGAGCAACAAATGAAGCCTAATAATAAACCATCTAGTGTTTCTTCTGAAATTAAATTGAAAAGTGCATGTTTATTTGCCACCAAATCTGATATTGATGAGCTAGATTTCAGCAAATCTGTTTGCTATGCTTTTGTGTGCAAAGAGGCATTATTTTCATTCAAGGACGTGCCTTCCTCTTTGCCTCCTGCTGTCACTAACATTTTGCAGGAGTTCGCTGACGTTTTTCCACAAGACGTGCCACCGGGATTACCGCCTATTCGAGGGATTGAGCATCAGATTGACTTAATTCCCGGTGCTTCACTGCCAAACCGTGCACCATACCGTACCAATCCAGAGGAGACGAAGGAGATTATGCGTCAAGTACAAGAGCTTCTCGACAAAGGTTATATACGCGAATCCCTTAGTCCTTGTGCTGTTCCTATTATTCTAGTGCCGAAAAAGGATGGTACATCACGTATGTGTGTTGATTGTAGAGGCATTAATAATATTACTATTCGTTATCGTCATCCTATTCCTAGGCTACATGATATGCTTGATGAATTGAGTGGCTCTACAATATTCTCCAAAGTTGATTTGCGTAGTGGCTACCATCAAATTCGTATGAAATTGGGAGATGAATGGAAAACAGCATTTAAAACTAAGTTTGGATTATATGAGTGGTTAGTCATGCCTTTTGGGTTAACTAATGCACCTAGTACTTTCATGAGATTAATGAACGAAGTTTTACGTGCTTTCATTGGACGATTTGTGGTAGTTTACTTTGATGACATATTGATTTATAGCAGATCTTTGGAAGAACATTTGGAACATTTATGTGCTGTTTTTATTGCTCTACGTGATGCACGTTTGTTTGGTAACCTTGGGAAGTGCACCTTTTGCACCGACCGAGTATCTTTTCTTGGCTATGTTGTTACTCCACAGGGAATTGAAGTTGATAAAGCCAAGATTGAAGATATTGAGAGTTGGCCGCAGCCCAAAACGGTCACACAAGTGAGGAGTTTTCTTGGCCTCGCTGGATTCTATAGGCATTTTGTGAGAGATTTCAGCACCATTGCTGCACCTCTCAATGAGCTTACAAAGAAAGATGTGCCTTTTCTTTGGGGTACTGCACAGGAAGAAGCCTTCACGGTATTGAAAGATAAGTTGACACATGCTCCTTTACTCCAACTTCCTGATTTTAATAAGACTTTTGAGCTTGAATGTGATGCTAGTGGAATTGGATTAGGAGGTGTGTTATTACAAGATGGCAAACCCGTTGCATACTTTTTTGAAAAATTGAGTGGGCCTAGTCTGAATTATTCTACTTATGATAAAGAATTATATGCTCTTGTTCGGACTTTAGAAACATGGCAACATTATTTATGGCCCAAAGAATTTGTTATACATTCTGATCATGAATCTTTGAAACATATTAAAAGTCAAGCTAAACTGAATCGTAGACATGCTAAATGGGTTGAATTCATTGAGACTTTCCCTTGTGTCATTAAACACAAGAAGGGAAAAGAAAATGTTATTGCTGATGCATTGTCTCGTCGCTATACTATGCTTTCACAACTTGACTTCAAAATATTTGGTTTGGAGACCATCAAAGATCAATATGTGCATGATGCTGATTTTAAAGATGTAATGCAGAATTGTAAAGAAGGAAGAATGTGGAACAAGTTTGTTGTTAACGATGGATTTGTGTTTCGTGCTAACAAGCTATGCATTCCAGCTAGCTCCGTTCGTCTTTTGTTGTTGCAGGAGGCGCATGGAGGAGGATTAATGGGACACTTTGGCGTGAAGAAGACGGAGGACGTACTTGCTACACATTTCTTTTGGCCAAAGATGAGACGGGATGTTGAGCGTTTTATTGCTCGCTACACTACATGTCAAAAAGCTAAGTCACGACTCAATCCTCATGGTTTATATATGCCTTTGCCTGTACCTGGTGTTCCTTGGGAGGATATATCTATGGACTTTGTTTTAGGTTTACCTCGAACAAAGAAGGGGAGGGATAGCATATTTGTTGTCGTGGATAGATTCTCGAAAATGGCACACTTTATACCATGTCATAAAAGCGATGATGCTGTTAATGTTGCTGATTTGTTCTTTCGTGAAATTATTCGCTTGCATGGTGTGCCAAATACTATTGTTTCAGATCGTGATACTAAATTTCTTAGCCACTTTTGGAGATGTTTATGGGCTAAGTTGGGGACTAAACTGCTTTTTAGTACTACTTGTCACCCCCAAACTGATGGACAAACTGAAGTAGTCAATAGAACGTTGTCTACTATGCTTAGGGCTGTTTTGAAGAATAATAAGAAAATGTGGGAGGAATGCTAGTGATAGAGGCAGGGTGTCCCAATCTTTCGATGAGATGATAACTATCGATTTGGTGAAGATGACTTTGACGATCCGACTACAAACGTGCACGACGTTGCGCCTTAGCAATCGCTAAACCAACTCCGAAAGGTTATTGACCACGCTGGAGCACGATCAACCTGACCACGAAAGTCTATTCCTGCAAGCAATCGAAGAACGAGCAAGAATATGATAAAGCAATCTGAATATTGCGAATATATATGAAGTGTTGATAATGGTGGGGATCCGGAAGCGGTCTTGGTCTGGTCGTTGGACACAAACGAAGTACACGAAGTTGCAATGGCTAACTTTTAACTAAACAAATCCCCAGGAAAAGCTACTAGATGGATCTACTTATATAGGAGCAAGGGGTGGCGGCCAAGGAGGTGGGAGGACGTCCCAAGGCAGCCTAAAACTAAATCTAGGTCGTACAAGGCCAATGGGCCCAAGTGGAGGTGATGTAACACCTTTGGACTTGTAGTTTGACTCGGATTCTGCTGCAGCATCAGATTGTTTCGTCCACAACTCAACGCTCCGGACGAATTTGAAGGTGATTCCAATTGGGTTGGAAAGTGCACGAAATCTAGTTTCCAACAAAAAAAGAATCACCCAATTCGGAGTCCGTATGAAAAACTTGTGTGCGTTTTGAGTTAGGTGTGTCTGTGCAGTCCGAATCTGAATCCAGAACGTGAGAGACTTGGACTCTATCTTCTCTTGGGCCAAAAGTGACGTGAGAGAACTTTTTGGACAGCAAATAAACATCTCTTTCTTCCTTATCTTCATATTTGGATTGTACAAATGTCCCATACACCTGCAATTAGACAAAACACAAAAGTGTGTGAAGTATTTTTGTTCTGTATAACATAAATAGATTATTGAATAGTTTGCACTAGAAATCACCTGACAAATATGCATATATGCAATATTTTTGGTCATATCCAAGGTAGTCATGTCCTCATCACAACTTAGCCCATAAACATCTCCAAAAGTGGCTAAGAAATTTAGTATCACGATCTGAAATAATAGTATTTGGCACACCATGCAAGCGAATAATTTCACGAAAGAACAAATCAGCAACATTAACAGCATCATCGCTTTTATGACATGGTATAAAGTGTGCCATTTTCGAGAATCTATCCACGACAACAAATATGCTATCCCTCCCCTTCTTTGTTCGAGGTAAACCTAAAACAAAGTCCATAGATATATCCTCCCAAGGAACACTAGGTACAGGCAAAGGCATATATAAACCATGAGGATTGAGTCGTGACTTAGCTTTTTGACATGTAGTGCATCGAGCAATAAAACGCTCAACATCCCGTCTCATCTTTGGCCAAAAGAAATGTGTAGCAAGTACGTCCTCTGTCTTCTTCACGCCAAAATGTCCCATTAATCCTCCTCCATGCGCTTCCTGCAACAACAAAAGACGAACGGAGCTAGCTGGAATGCATAGCTTGTTAGCACGAAACACAAATCCATCGTTAACGACAAACTTGTTCCACATTCTTCCTTCTTTACAATTCTGCATTACATCTTTAAAATCAGCATCATGCACATATTGATCTTTGATGGTCTCCAAACCAAATATTTTGAAGTCAAGTTGTGAAAGCATAGTATAGCAACGAGACAATGCATCAGCAATAACATTTTCTTTTCCCTTCTTGTGTTTAATGACATAAGGGAAAGTCTCAATGAATTCAACCCATTTAGCATGTCTACGATTCAGTTTAGCTTGACTTTTAATATGTTTCAAAGATTCATGATCAGAATGTATAACAAATTCTTTGGGCCATAAATAATGTTGCCATGTTTCTAAAGTCCGAACAAGAGCATATAATTCTTTATCATAAGTAGAATAATTCAGACTAGGCCCACACAATTTTTCAGAAAAGTATGCAACAGGTTTGCCATCTTGTAATAGCACACCTCCTAATCCAATTCCACTAGCATCACATTCAAGCTCAAAAGTCTTATTAAAATCAGGAAGTTGGAGTAAAGGAGCATGTGTCAACTTATCTTTCAATACCGTGAAGGCTTCTTCCTGTGCGGTACCCCAAAGAAAAGGCACATCTTTCTTTGTAAGCTCATTGAGAGGTGCAGCAATGGTGCTGAAATCTCTCACAAAACGCCTATAGAATCCAGCGAGGCCAAGAAAACTCCTCACTTGTGTGACCGTTTTGGGCTGCGGCCAACTCTCAATAGCTTCAATCTTGGCTTTATCAACTTCAATTCCCTGTGGAGTAACAACATAGCCAAGAAAAGATACTCGGTCGGTGCAAAAGGTGCACTTCCCAAGGTTACCAAACAAACGTGCATCACGTAGAGCAATAAAAACAGCACGTAAATGTTCCAAATGTTCTTCCAAAGATCTGCTATAAATCAATATGTCATCAAAGTAAACGACCACAAATCGTCCAATGAAAGCACGTAAAACTTCGTTCATTAATCTCATGAAAGTACTAGGTGCATTAGTTAACCCAAAAGGCATGACTAACCACTCATATAATCCAAACTTAGTTTTAAATGCTGTTTTCCATTCATCTCCCAATTTCATACGAATTTGATGGTAGCCACTACGCAAATCAACTTTGGAGAAAATTGTAGAGCCACTCAATTCATCAAGCATATCATCTAGCCTAGGAATAGGATGACGATAACGAATAGTAATATTATTAATGCCTCTACAATCAACACACATACGTGATGTACCATCCTTTTTCGGCACTAGAATAATAGGAACAGCACAAGGACTAAGGGATTCGCGTATATAACCTTTGTCGAGAAGCTCTTGTTCTTGACGCATAATCTCCTTCGTCTCCTCTGGATTGGTACGGTATGGTGCAAGATTTGGCAGTGAAGCACCGGGAATTAAGTCAATCTGATGCTCAATCCCTCGAATAGGCGGTAATCCCAGTGGCACGTCTTGTGGAAAAACGTCAGCGAACTCCTGCAAAATGTTAGTGACAGCAGGAGGCAAAGAGGAAGGCACGTCCTCGAATGAAAATAATGCCTCTTTGCACACAAAAGCATAGCAAACAGATTTGCTGAAATCTAGCTCATCAATATCAGATTTGGTGGCAAATAAACATGCACTTTTCAATTTAATCTCAGAAACAACACTAGATGGTTTATTATTAGGCTTCATTTGTTGCTCAAATTCTTTTGCCACAATCTGATTTTCACTCTTATTCTTCTCCTGTTGTGCTTTATGAGCTCTATTAATATCATCTTTCAAAATGGAATCAGGAGTCATAGGAAGCAAAGTAATATTTTTATCCTTATGAACAAGAGTGTAGTGATTGTTTCTACCATGGTGTACAGAATTTTTATCAAATTGCCATGGTCTACCAAGTAATAAGGAACATGCTTGCATAGGTACCACATCTGATGAGGACATCAATACAATTGTTACACCCACAGCCCCTGCTGCTATACATACTGGACCAATTACTAGAGCTCGTGCACGCCAACTAAATTACCAGGTACTTTCGTTTCTTGGTAATGATTCTAATGTTCATGAGAATATGATGCTGCCTAAATTGGATACATTTGTTTTGCTTACAAATGAAGGGCCTAGCTTGGAGAAGGATGAACATTGGAGCAAGAACAAGCATGGAGATGATGGCATGCGCAAGGGGAACAAGAACGGAGTTACAAGTGATGATTTCAGGACTTTGAAGCCACCATAATGGGTGCATGAAGCCTTGGACGAAATATACAAGATGCCACTTCATAAATTTCGTCCCTAGGCTATTTTAGGTGCTGCGTCACCTTATTATTGGGCCAGGCCCATGTAATTTCGAAATACATAAGTTTAGGCTATTTTTAGAGTCCGTATGTGTGGGGAAACAAGAGATAAGGTTGATTTCGGACCCCTCCACCAAGGGCCACGAAATTCCCCCCTCTTCCTCCATATATACAGCCCTTAGGACATTGTTTAGAGTTTGGGTTTTGTTTAGATTAAAAGTTCGCCATAGCTGCAACTTCACGTACTTCGTTTGTGTTCAACGACCAGACAAAGGCGTCACAGAACCCCACCTTGATCAATAAAGCTTTCATCTTATATTCGCAATATCCAGATTGCAATCTCAGTTTCTTGCTTGTTCTTCGTTTGCTCGCAGGAAACAGACCCTCGTGGTCAGGTTGATCGTGCTCCGGCGTGGTCAATAACCTCTCGGAGTTGGTTTAGCGATTGCTAAGGCGCGACGTCCTCGCACGTTCGTAGTCGGATCGTCAAAGTCGACTTCCACCAAAGCGATATCTATCATCTCATCGAAAGACGGGACACCTTGGCCTCTATCAGAGACGTATCAGTGTGCATCATAGTCACCTATTATCTGGGTGTTCTTTTGAGTTGGTTATGATGACTACCAAATTACCTAACATCACGTGTAAATTGCGTACCATGACAAACTATCAACTTTGCTGCTATATGAATCAATTGTAGCTATGTTTCCTATCATGACTACGTATCGACTCAATGCTCTTAGAAAGTTGGCTATCATGATTGTCAAGTTGCCTGGCATCACCTATGAAGTTTCTTTTGATGAACTTATTTTCTCAAGCAACTTTGTTGCGACAGAGTGGCAACATTTGAACTAAAGTAGGAAACTTTTAGGCCGACGTTCTTTTGAGTTGGCTACAATGACTACCAAATTGCCTAGTATAAGTTTCCTAGCGTCAACTATGACTTGCTTTCGACGATCCTTTTTTTTCTCAAGCAACTTTGGTGCCATGGAGAGGCAACTTTTGGTTAGGTTGTGTATCATGGCCATATGTCATCCTAATGTTCTTTTGAGTTGGCTATGATGACTATCAAATTGCCTAGCATCACTTGTAAGTTGCCTACCATGACTACCTATCAAAGTTGCTTCTGCACGACCCGCCTTGTTTTTTATCATAACTACCTATCAACTCAACGATCTTATAAAGATGGCTATCATGACCTCCTGTTGCTTAGCCTAACCAATGAAATTGCTTCTGACGAGAAAATTCTCAAGCAACTTCGTGCCACTGCGAGGCAACTTTTGTATTACAGTAAGCAACTTTCGCTTAGGTTGTGTATCATGGTCACTTATCAACAAAATGTTATTTTGAATTGGCAATGATGACTACCAATTTGCCTACCATCACATGTAAGTTGCCTACCAAGGTGCCTACCATGACTACCTATCAACTTTGGTGCTACATAACACACCTTGTCGCTAGGTTGCCTATGATGGCTGCATATCAAATCAATGCTTTTATAAGTTGGCTATCATGAACGTCAACTTTCCTAGCGCCACCTATGAAGTTTCTTTCGATGAACTTGTTTTCTTTTTGGATATATAACTTTGGTGGACGGGAAGGCAACTTTTGAAATAAGGTAAGCAACTTTCAGTTAGGTTATGTATCATGGTCTCCTATCAGCCCATTGTTCTTTTGAGTTGCCTAGTATGACTAACAAGTTATCTAGCATCACATGTAAGTTTCCTGCCATGACTACCTATCAACTTTGGTCATACATAAAGCACTTTGTCGGAATGTTGCCTATAGTGAGTACCTATGAACTCAGTGCTCCCATAAGTTGGCTATTATGGCTGTCAAGTTAATTAGCATCACATATTAAGTTTCCTTCGACAAACTATTTTTTCAAGCAACTTCGATGCTATGATGAGCAATTGTGGTGCTACAAGAAAAAATTTGTTGTCAAGTTGCCTATTATGACTATATTAAACTAATGATTTTCTAATATGGCTATTATGTGATAGAGGCGAGGGTGTCCCGATCTTTCGATGAGATGATAACTATCGATTTGGTGGAGATGACTTTGACGATCCGACTACAAACATGCACGACGTTCCGCCTTAGCAATCGCTAAACCAATCTCCTGAGGTTACTGACGATGCCGGAAGCACGATCAGCCTGACCACGAAGGTCTATTCCTGCAAGCAATCGAAGAACGAGCAAGAATATGATAAAGCAATCTGAATATTGCAAATATATATGAGGTATTGATAATGGTGGGGATCCAGAAGCGGTCTTTGTCTGGTCGTTGGACACAAACGAAGTACACGAAGTTGCAATGGCTAACTTTTAACTAAACAAATCCCAAGGAAAAAGCTACTAGATGGATCTACTTATATAGGAGCAAGGGGTGGCGGCCAAGGAGGTGGGAGGACGTCCCAAGGCAGCCTAAAACTAACCCTAGGTCGTACAAGGCTCATGGGCCCATGTGGAGGTGATGCAACACCTTTGGGCTTGTAGTTTGACTCGGATTTTGCTGCAACGTCAGATTGTTTCGTCCGTAACTCAATGCTCCGGACGAATTTGAAGGTGAATCCAATTGGGATGGAAAGAGCACGAAATCTAGTTTCCAACAAAAAAAAATCACCCAATTCGGAGTCCGTATGAAAAAGTTGTTGGCGTTTTGAGTCAGGTATGTATGTGCAATCCGAATCTGAATCCAGAACGTGAGAGACTTGGACTCTATCTTCTCTTGGCCCAAAAGTGATGTGAGAGAACTTTTTGAACTGCACTTAAACATCTCTTTCTCCCTTATCTTCATATGTGAATTGTACAAATATCCCATACACCTGCAATTAGACAAAACACAAAAGTGTGTGAAGTATTTTTGTTCTGGATAACCTAAATAGATTATTGAATAGTTTGCACTAGAAATCACCTGACAAATATGCATGTATGCAATATTTTTGGTCGTATCCAAGGTAGTCATGTCCTCATCATCCTCCCCTTTTTGAAAACAAAGCCGTCCTCGGCATTGCTTAATCTGAAATGTGGCTAACAAAAGAGACAAGGTGTACATGTTGTATATGTATATGTCATCCATTTTAACTTCCCTTGATTTTTGCACATATGTCACATGTATACATGAGTAACTTTCATTGTTCATAAAATCTAAGGCCAAAAAATTATCACAAGAAGTAGAAGGCATGAAAATATTGCAACTCAGTTTGCACATATAAGTGAAGCTCTTATTCACGTCAAAAGATTGGCAATGTTCATCATTAAACCATCCTAACTTCGATGAATAAACCTTACTTGCAGCAAATTTACATGCTACAACATGCTTAAATAAGCAAACATGCAATAAGTCATTGGACACAGAATCAACATCAAGATTAGAGGTCATATCAAAATGATTAAACATTGGTTCTTTTGCATCAACAGTTAATTCAATGGGTGCACTCAAAATTGTTGATATTTCAGTTGTTTGATCACATGACGCATTCATGACAGTAAAAAGAGTCTCTAAAATAGGTGGTGTGCTCAAATCAAGAGGTAACTCAACACATGATACATTCAAGTTAACTAGGCATGCTTCATTCTCATGTGAAGTTATATCATCAAGACCTTTACTGTTACCTCGCAGAGATGTAGCTGATGTAGGTACGGACAATGACAATGTACCATACTCTTGAGATGATATCGCGCTCACAATCCGAGGTGGGGCTGCTCTAGTAGGTGCAATAGTGGAGTAACCAACCGGCGGTGGTGAGCATGAACTGGAATAGTAGTTGTTGTAGTCACACAATGCATCCTCCTGTATTTGTCTCTCAAAGGTACAAGCACGGACATACATACCAGTAATGCAACGAGGAATATACTGAAATCTTGCCTGAATATCATGGTTCAAACCACCAAAAAATCTATTCATTGTATCATCCTCAGATTCTTCTATGTCACAATGATGCATATAAGATTTGAACTCTTGGTAGTAAGCATGAACAGTGTTACTGCCTTGTTTTAATTGCTCCAATTTGCGACGCAATTCACGACGATAGTAAGGAGGAAAAAATTGTTGTCTCATTACAGCTTTCAAAACTTTCCAAGTTGTGGGTTGGTTATCAATGTTTTTCTTACAATGTACACTCCACCAAACAGAAGCAAAACCAGTAAATGCTCTAATGGTA